>NC_056733.1:1639547451-1639625468 GCF_019279795.1 Protopterus annectens | reverse complement strand
GTTTTGTGTGATGACAAGGTTTAGATCCCTGGAGCATGTAGCTCTGAGGGAATTGGGATTTCTTTAAGTGTAGCATGTCCAACAGCTCTGAGTTTGACATGGCCTTGTATGTTAAGCAGAGATTGCCTCTGAGTAGACGATATGCATAGAGTATAGCTGGAGTTTTTAAGGCGGTCAGCGTAGGGCATCTGCTTTAGGCCTGTGATTCTTTTAGTGAGGTATTTCTGAGGCCTTTCCAGTTGTTGCAGATGTCTTGAGAGGTACATACCAAATGGGGCGTTGTATTCTATAATGGGTCTAATGAGGGATGAGTACAGTGGGACAATGACCTCCTTTTTTCTGGATGAAAAGCCCTTCGTGATGAGGTGTGCCACATAGAAGGATTTCCTGACTGTTGTGGCGATGTGGTTATCGAAGGTGAGACCACTGTCCACCTGTGTCCCTAAATCTCTTATCACACTTTCTGTGTTTAGTGTACTGCCACCTATATGGTAATTCATGGATACATGTTTTTCCCAAAGGGATAACTATACATTTCTTGGCAGTGAGCTTGAGCCCATGGCTCTGGCACCAAGCATCTGTTTCTGTAAGGCCCTTTGTAGAGTATCCACATCATTTGGGGATTCAATAATGGCTCCCAGTTTGCAGTCATCTGCAAACTTTGTTAGCCAGAGTCCCTTAGTGTTGACCTGTACTTCAGAGAAGTAGATGCCAAACAAGAGCGGCCCCAGGACTGAACCCTGCGGTACTCCACTTGTCACTTGTCTGGAGCTGGATTTGTAGTCGGCTACTTTTACAGTGTGGGTTCTATCAGTAAGCCATTTAGCAACCCATTGGGTGACATAGGGATTAATGCCCAACTTAGTAAGTTTATCTATGATTCCAGAGTGGGGGGATGGTGTCAAAGGCCTTGGCAAGGTCTAGATAGGCTGTGTGGACCACCTTACCCTTGTCCATGGCTCTGGAGACTGATTCAAAGAAGTCAATCAGGTTCAGGAGACAAGATCGGCCCTTCACAAACCCAAACTGGGTGCGGTCCAGTGTTTGAAGGTTGCCAATGTCTTTGTTTATAAGTTCCATGATAATACGCTCCATGGCCTTGCAGATAAGGCTTGTCAGACTGATGGGACGGTAGTTTCTGGGATCCAAGATGGATCCCCCCTTGTGGATTGGGATAACTGTAGCTCTGCGCCACTCAGTGGGCACGAAACCTGAGGTGAGGCTATGATTAAACATGACACTTAGGTGAGGTGCCGGTTCATATTGCAGTTTATGTAGTACACAGCCCGGGATGTCATCTGGTCCCATGGATGCTGTATTCTTGGCTTTAGAGAGTGCGTTTTGTACCTGTGTGGCCGTTATTACTGAAATTTGGCAATCTTCCGGTATTGAGATGGGCCATTTAGGGGGTGAGAGGGGGGTGAAGTTGGCACTGAATCGATCTGCCAGGATATTGGCAATATCCTTTGGATCAGTATATTCAATGCCATTCTGTTTTAGCTCAGCAGATCTGAGCATTGCCATTTAGATTCTTGACATAGTTATAGAATGCTTTGTGGTTGTCTTTGGAATCTTTGGCAATTTTATCGTAACTAGCTTTGGAGGATTTTATGAAGCATCTCAGTTTCTTACTGAGGCCAGTAAGGGAGTTTTTGCATCCTGGGATTTTCCTTTTTTCTGCAAAAGTTTCTTCCTTTTGTTGTAAAGTTTGTTTATGGCAGGGGAGCACCAGATTGGCTTCCTTTTTTGGATGAGAGCATTTTGGTTCTATTTGGGATGGCACGATTCATGCATGAGTGGATGTGCTCGTACAGTGCCTTAGTGTAGGATTCAGCAGTTGAACTTTCAGTTCCGTCTGCATGGGTGTTATGAAGTTTGTCACTTCTGACTTGAGTAGCATGAAGTTGGCTTTGGAGAAGTTTTTATGGTGGTTTCTTTACTGGGGGTGGGGTGGGATGTGGATGTTAAGGTGATTAGCTTATGGTCAGACCTGACTAACGAGGGGTGACCATAGGTATGGAGCATTGATTTCCCATGTTGGTAATGACCAGGTCTAGGATATTGGAGCCCTGGTGGGACTATGGATTAGTTGATCCAGGGCATTGGAATTTATGAATTCCAAGAACCGTTATGCAAAGGTGTTGGGACATGAGTAGTTTTCCCAGTTAATGGCAGGGTAGTTAAAATCACCCAGTATTAGGGTGTTTGGTTCTATCTTAATATTTTCCAGTATGTTTAGAAAGGTGTAGTGAGAATCTTGGGGTATGGTGGGGATCTGTAGCAAGCTACAATTTGGATTGCAGTCTTACCTAGTGTTAGTTGCACTTGGAGAATTTCAGACACATTGTGTTGGCCAACTAGCCTGGTGGTGTGAATATCCTTGGTGAATATTGACACTCCTCCACCTTTAGTGTTTCGTCCTGGTTTGGTGGCCGAAAAGTGTGGTAAGAGTTGTAGCCTAGTATTGCAGGGGTGCTCTCTGGAGCCTTGAACCAGGTCTCAGTTACTGCACAGATATCGATGTTCTCCATTTTTAGGAGTGCCTCGAGAGAGTGCATTTTGAGGTTTAGACTTCTAGCATTGAGTAGCATTACCTTCAGATTTTACATGCTTGTACCTGTTACGGTGGTGGTTTTGTCCTTTGAAGTTTGCCTAAAAAGGCACTATAGGGGTGGCAAGAGCCTTAGCCAGTAACCTGAATCCCAGGGGCAACAGGTGCAGACCATCACTGGCAAAGCATCATGGTCTGTCAATCATGTCATCCCAGGCAGACAGATACTGGATCCCCTTTGAATGACACCATAAGCTTAGCCAATTGTTGAAGTCAATCATTTTATCCTTATATTGTGGTATCATTCTGGGCGAAGGCAGGATGCTACTCAGGGCTAGGGTCATACCTGCCTGGGCCACATTATCCGAGAGCTCTTCCATGTCTCTTTTCATGTAGTCCAGGGAGGTATGTTTCAAGTCATTCACTCCAACATGGACAATGACAGAGTCATATTTGTACTTGTTGTGGAGTGACTTGAGTGCATCGTTATGTGGCGGATCCTGGCACCCGACAGGCAGCTGACTGTAATTTTCTCCTTATTCAACCTGGTGAGAGGGACATCAGTGTGCCGGACTATAGAGTCACCTATGACTAAAGTGTTAGGTACATTGTCTTGCCTTAGGGGCTGTTGCTGGGTGGCACACTGGTGTTGTGAACTATGTGACACGTTGGTTGTGATTGGTGTTTGTTTGCATTTCAGCTTCAGAGGTCTTTGTTGCTTGGGCAGGTTACAGTTAAGGGCCTCTGCATATGTGGATTTAGTGTTGCTATATGTGGGTGCTGGTGGTGCGGGTTTAGAAGGGCTATGTGTTGCTTGAGATGTAGTGTGGGTGTTAACCTTCTCCTCTTGACTGTTTAGCACAATCTTGGGTGGAGAGAGCTTTGCTTCCATTTTGGCTATGTAAGTGCATCTCTCACAGGTTGTAGTGTTGGGTGGTAGGAGGAGAGGGTTGTCTGTGTACATGAGGCAATTGCTGCATTGCCCCAGTATGCCCAGATTCACCAGTTGGACAGGAGAAATCACCGGACGCTGACCCTTGGACATGCTTGGTTTGGGGCTTTTTTTTTTCTTTGTAAAGTATAGGAGCTGTTTACTTAGCAAGATACTTTGCAATTATAGGCTGTTTAGTGCCTACTATTAATTTCTCCTTGTTAACAAGGAGAGTTCAGTGTTTGTATGCGTTTAAGGCTTCCTAGTGCTTTCCAGCAGGTATTAGAGAAAGTGCTAGTCACAGGGATGCTTAAAGGTAAGATTGAAAAGACTGCACTGCAGTGTGCACTAGAGAAGTTAGATGTGAAAGTAGGTAACTTGAGTTTTACCTGTTTAAAAAGTTAAGGTTTAGTGGAGAGTTACTATTTTTAAAACAGCAAGATGGATTGAAAGAGGTGGTCACTTTTATATTTTGGTACTATGAAATACTGTAGGATGGCCAATAAATTTAAATAATTGAAGGGGTGGGATTTCAAAATTGATGATTTTGTGATTACTCACATAAGCCAGTGAAAGGAGAGAGAAATGAGATATATGGTCAGATTAACATAAGAGGCAGGCAACTAGAAAGACAGTGGTATTTAACAAGACAACTTTTGAAGTTTTAATATGCTGTTAAAACAGAATGCAAGCAAAACACAAAGTAAAGAAAACAAACTACAGTATTCAAAATATAGAAAGGCAATACAGTAATACAAAAAAATAACAGCAAACTAACCTTTCCTTCACAGCAAAGTGTAGCAGAGTCTGGATGAGCCTTTCTGGTAAAGCCACATCAGACGTACTGTGTGGCAACATGCCTGTGACTATCACCCATGGCCATGTGTGAACGGGTCTTGGACAATTGTGTGTGATGGGCATCTTGTACACATGTCTGTGGTGTCTCATGTGACATACACCCATACATGTCAGAGGTGTCACAATCCACAGGGCTATGCAGACAACAGTGTGGATGTTTGTTATGTCGGGTATAGGTCATGTGATGGTGTGACAATATTGCAGACAGAACACCACAAGCTTGGGACATGTCGGGTGGCGTGTCACAATGTGTGCACACAATGCAGGGGCATATGTCACATTGGTGACACCTGTCTGCTGCCCAGATCACTGCTTACTGTGTGGTACTGTGTCCGTACCACGAATGTTGTTCCAATGCATACTACATATGCATCCATTGTAGAACACCTCCACCATTGTATGCATAGCTGACTGCACATATCACATTGACAGGTACTGTGGTTTCATGCCGGTGTATAATAACGGTTGTATCTACTGCACACTGGTGGCATGTGTGTGTCTGGTGGTGCAACCTGTATAATGTGACTGGAACAAAACCCAGGTGTGCATGTCATACCTGGCCACATGGCAAATAACTCTACACTGTAACATGCCTGATACTGACAACAGTCTCACCTGCGACGGACCCATGTCTGTGCGACACGCCAGAGGTACCTGTATAGGGGCGACACAACAGTATAAACATTATCCATGACTGTATGACAGCCACAGTTCGCACTGTGCATGTGACATCATGTACCTGTGTGATAGCATATGGTATGCACATGTCTGCATACACAATGTAGCATACTGTAGTATGCGGCTTGTGTGCCCATATACCTGGCATGTGTTGTTACTTTACATGATGTACAGTGACACCTGCAACTACAGTGGATATCATACTCATATGCAGGACTGACTTACCAGGCAACTCCAGGCTCATTGGTTGGGAGACACCCACCTCTACGATGGTGGCTAGTGTTTCTGCATGCTGTTCCCTGGGTGTCCCCAGACTGGCCAGTAGCTCCTCTGTGTGTGTGAGTGGGGGCTGGGTTGGTGGCCCACCACCTGTTCCACCTTGTTCTCTGGCGATTGCAGTGGCACGCTGTTTCTCATGCCGTATGAGGTCCGTGCAGTGTCGGCGTACCTGCTGGTAGGTGCGGTTGTTGCCACCCACGTCATTCACCCTCCTGTGTATATCCTGCCACAGGTCATCCTGCTGCTGTGCTTGCTGTGGCACATGGCTGAACAGCACGTCATAGTTGTCATGGAGCAATGGTATGATGACTTCATCCTCCTGGCGGCTGAAGGCTGGGAGTCGTGAATGTGGCATTATCTGTAAGACATAATGATGGTGACAGGTCACAGTCACACTGATGTACTGGCATACCGCTGAACATACATTGCTATGACATGTACGACATCTCACAGTAATCTCTGAGATGCATCATGACACTGACACAGCTGACGTGTTGCTGTCACACCTGTCACACCGTTATGCAGTGGATATCATATCATATCTCTGTGTCAACTCATCACACTGTACATACTCCATGTAGATGGTAACTTGCTGTGGACATGTGTACCTGCCTGCACCTGTGTTCTTACCAATCTGCACTTGGCCCGATGTGTCCACAGTACTACTGTTCACCTGGATGCTGTGTATATGTCACATAGCATCATAGACGCAGCCATTATGGACGTCAGCAGTGGCACTGCACACATACACATGGACACCTGTACATGCATGTGTTTTGCCATATACATCTACTCAGCACTGTACGGGTGTTGAACATCCTGCCATGGCTCGCCTGTATTGCACATGTGATACACATGGGACAATGTCTAATCATATGACATTTGCAGGGATGGTCAAACATAGCATGTGCACGCACGTTTTACACGCTGTCACACAGCACTTGTGACACCACAAGGTGCATCAGTGCCACATTACTGATCCAGTCAGTTGATAGTGCATGTGCCATGTGGCCATCGCACCATGTATGACTGTGATGGCACGTGCAGCCTTAATGGACAGGGTTGCATGGTATGGCAGGGTATATCACATATATGGCACATCGATGTGTCCAGCCTGTGGAATACCAGTATTGGGATGGTGGCTGTCCATTCCATATGTCATTTATATGGGTATATGGATATGTCACATGTCCATCATCATGGTGTGGACAATGTCCTTCTGCAAGGTAGGCAGCATGCTGCATGGTGGGGGTGTGTATGGTGCATGCTGGTATCACACATCCATGCATAAACATTACCCCTGACAGGTGCTATGTGCTGTAATATTGTTCAACACAGTGCTGCATATGCCCGCACGGTGATATCCTGTGCACATGGATGGTACCCCGACCTGACATGGGTACCTCATATGTCTACATCCAGTGCCTGCTGTCACCACCATGTCGGCAGGTGCACCGCACAGCACCATCCCTTCCACAGTGACCATGGTGTTGAGCACAGCCTAGGTATTCATTTATGGGGACGGGGATGTTCACATAGCGGTGGCAATGCTGGTATCATCCATCAGACCATACACTTATGACACACACCTCACACACACAGCCCATTCAGTATGTTGTTCACAACACTGACACAGCTATACTGCTAGGCCAGGTCCATTCCCAGCCATACATACACAGATGCATAACATTTCTCTCTGTGGCATGGGCTACAATGATGGTGGGGTTCAACACATACCGTGTTCGACTGTAGCTGGCGCTGATGTTCTGTGCACATATCAACACATTAACCCTGTTGTACTGTAGCCAGCAGTGATGTGCTGTGCACATGTCAATGCTGCACATTGTGTTGATGTCTGTCTGTCAACAGGCCACTGGTGGAACACGCAAGGGTATTTGTAATCAAATATACATGCCACACTGTACAGCTGTACTGCTAACATCTCAGGTGCTAATGTGTCATGGACATGCACACCTTACCTGGAAAGTTGATAGTGCATTGCCACCCGTACTCATCACCTCTTGTGGGTTGCTATTATCCAACACCCTATTTGTATTGTATGTTCAAGCTATGCACCTGTGCAGGACATGTGAGCATGTAATGCGCTACTGTGAACCTTTGCACCCATTGCACAACATGTCACACAGGTACACTGGCAGTCATACACTTCACAGCTTGCTGAAGGTACGATAGGTGTTGTACACACTTAACACATATCCTGTGGGACATGGTCGTATGTACAGGCATGTCCAACCGTCACATACCATTGCTACCCCTATATGACGGATATGTCGTACATGTGGCAATACAGCAACCGTCACATGTACTCGTGCAATGCCCCCCTACCAACGTACAGCGGTACTGCCTGTGGGAGATGTGCTTCTGCATCCATGCTGTGCCCATAGCTGTCAGTTGTACATCATTACGTGCAACGTACCTCATTTGGTGTTCTAACGGGTGCATGTTCATCACGGCTCCACATTGGAAGGGTCTGTCACACAGTCATTGTTGTACACGGTTTACATGCCAGCCATGCTTACTAGATGGGAATCATTGTAATTCATTGGGATATCATATTTATAGATTGGAGCAGCGTATTTCAGCCATCATATACCCTTCATAGATGACACTGTTAGTCAGCCAGTAGTAGGTGTTCTACGATCTGCACATTAGTCACACAGTACGAGGGCTACAGTTACCCATTCTGGGGACAGGGTGCTGACAGCTGTGGATGGGGGTGATGCTGTCGACAACCACGACTGCACCTGATGGTCACGTCTGGATTGGTAACATTCACAACACACACCTACCATCATGTAGTACCACATCATCTACAACAATGGACATTCCTGCAAGAACAATGTATGCAATATGTCTGTATGACCACTGTAGGCACCACTGGTGGCCCCCAGCATGGCAGCCAACATCACCAGTGTATATCCCGCAGACTCATGGGTTACACCATTCACAACACACCAGTCATGGATGACTCTGTTGTGAATCACAATGCAGTTCTACACATCATGTTACACAAGGCATCATGCACTGAGATGTTGCGGACGGGTGAACACCTCTGCAACTCAACATACGCACACATGACACATCACCTGGTACAATATATCTCTCATACATCATGTTATTGTGACTGCCCTGTGATGGCAATACACAGACTATGTGTACTGGGACATGCAATGGCTCACCGGTGTTATAGCCCTCTGGGTGTGTGTCTAGCCATGGTGTACAGTCGGCAGTGGTCTGGACACAGGAGCACTGTACATTGACCTACTGTGTCACTGCAACAGTTGCCTATGCTCCTACTGTTATTGTACAGGCATGTGGTATCTGACCGCTATGACAGTCCAGGTCAAACACAATGCTGTGGCACTCATGACCTGCAGCCATCAGCCTGGGGTGTAGAGCACACATGTACATTTTCACATGCTATACTGCCTCTCTGGCAGTTTCACATAACTGTCACCGGCAGGGCTGTAACTGGCAGGCACGGCATGGGGTCATGTGGAACAATGCTTGCATCTTCCACTGTGATGCACACAAGCGAGGCACACACACTATTGCACCACTCACATATCTCTGCGGTGACTGGGACCTGCCTCCATGCTCTGCGCAGCACACCTGTGATTACGGATTGTACACGGACCGTACCTTCCAGGCACATACCTGGACCGGCACACCCACAGATGAGGGGTTCACACATCACACAGTGTTTTGCACACATCCTGGATAGTTGCTTAACACAATGCATCATAGGTGCTCCATGTGCAGATAACCGTGTTTGTGACCGCTATACACATTGTAACACGCGACAGAGTCGACAGTGTACACTACAGGTTACATACCGTCTGTGTTGTTATAGTGTACATTGGGCCTCAACAGCTACTACTGCTGTGTGATGACAGTAACCCACACTTCCCTGGGATAGACACCCATGTACCTACACATGCTTGGTCATGCACTCCGCTCAGCTGGATGAAACAATACACAACACATACCATACCTACACTGCCCTTAGCATGAACACTACCTCCATGTGACTGGTGTGACACACCTGGGGTTATCCCCTCTTTGGTGGATTCAACACTTATGCTACACGGCCTTGCTAGCCACACCCTGGAAATACACCCATCACAGCATACACGGAACATGTGTACTAATGAACTACTACAGACCTCTGCTGACAGCAGTTGTTAACATCATGACACCCAAGCAGATGGACACTGCACATATATATGCTGACACATACCACAGTGCGCTTCAGTAGCATGTACACAATTGCAGGAATCATGCTATTCCACACAGAGACATGGCGGTACTGACCAGTTCACAGACGCCACTGTGGTGGTCATGTTCCATGCACATATGATGTACAACCACATGTACAGGCTGTTGCACAGTGGTGTACATTCACATGTGTGGGGTGCATCACTGGTCAGCCAGGGTGGGTCCTCGAGGTCCATCATCACATACTCCAAGGCTAGCTCCCTAAACATGACTGCCGCACATTGCGGTGTGGGGCCTCAGGCATTGTGGTGGTATGTCAGTATTCTTTGGCAACATCCACATCTGATGTCACATACAATAGTCACCCAAGCATTGCAGACCGAGCTAATGTTGGCAACGTGCCAGGCGATGGCGTACTTACTGACAATACACCCTCTCACTCACTACAGGGTCACAATCCATACATGGACATCGTAGTGTCCCTGTGGTCACATACACAGTACTGACATGCACACAATATGTCCTGGGACACTGGCCCAATGTCACCTTCCAATGTCCCTGGCTGTAATGTCCCACCAACCTGTTCGGTATATGTCTCCACACCAGGCCACTATATTCACTGCTAGCCTTTTGTCGGACATTGTGGACCCTGACTGCCGCACAGCAGCATTTATCACACTACACATGGGTGGCACTGCATTGCACGAGTGGGACTATAGTCATACACCCATGTCTGGACCATTCTGCATGGCAATGGGGCACATCCTCAGGAAAGTGATTGCCACACACATTGATGGCCTCCAGTCCTTTCCTAGCACCCGTGTTGGGCTTGTGTATGCCACAGCAAGGCACATACACATGCTGGCCACCTGTCATACAGTTGCATGGGCAGTTGAGGATGGTACGGAGGCCGACACATCATACGTTGTCCTCACATTGCCTTTCAGCACCATTCCACATTCTGGTATTGACAACATACACATCCACCTGCACATCATACCCTGTGTCTCAGGATGTTATGCTATGTGGCTCATGGACAGTACACACAGTGGTGCCAGCATACCATAGTACCTACTACATGTCAGGTACATATTGCATTACACAGTCCTCAGTCATAGGGCCACTCATGTTCACTATATGCTTACATACAGAACATGCTGTCAAAGAGTACTGTCCATGCCTAGATTTCCCACACCTACATACCAAGCGCCATTATTGCTCCACCAGCTCATACTGATACCAACCATATGGGTGTCAGTGTGGTGGATACTTCATATGAGTATTATGGCATCAGGATGCATGACACATGGTGCATGCACATCACCTTTGCATAACAACATTCACCCACTGACTATCACATGGATAGTGGTCCCGTACATACATATCACATTGTACATGGTTGCAGTACACACATATGCCACACACAGTCCTGTGGTTACCGTATTCCACTGTGGCATGGATATCCTTCTGCAAGGCCACACCTATCTGTACTGTGTGTGATGCTGGTACATAGGTAGCCATTGTACCTGTGAACTACACACATCTACACACAGTCAAGGGTACAATACCACATTTATGGTGTACCTTCAACAACAGCTACAGCTTTGCATGGCACAACATTGACATGCCACAATGTTTACTGGGCTCAGACAGTTTACATATGCGGCTGACATACGGACAACACATCTGTACACATCTGCATACCACATACTCAGGGGTGTCTTCTGCTCTGACACGGCTCATGTCCTCCACATTAGTGATGCATATACTCCTCATACATGACATCTGCGGTGGGCAGTGTGAACAAAATGCTCCTGGATATGTGCACACACGCCACACTGCATGGGCTGGGCTTCTGTGTTACTTCCACGAACACAACACACACCATGCTGTGGAACATAGGTCCTGTGTACATCCCGCAGGGACACACAGTAGCACTGTTCATGTGATACCTCCCTTGCTGTTTGAGTGACACGTAGTCCTGGTACCACCACAGCAGCGGTACTGTGTAGAGGTGCAGTTGACACCTGCCTCTGCTGTTCACAGGACACTACCATGGAGAGGTGACACTACTGTGTACACTGCACATGTGCTTACACATGGACCTGCCAGACTGCATTGTTGCCCACTGTGCACCTGTGCAGCTACTACAAGTCCTTTGGGCATGGTTACTTGGTGTCCCTTCCATTTAGACTAGCTATCATGCTACTACTCTGTCCCATACCTACAGGCCATATGTATCCTGTTATTGTACATACCAATAGGTGATACCTGTGTTATGCATGATATGCCTGTGATACTGTGTATGATATCTGTCATATCTACCTAGACAACTTTACATTACACATATTTCACATAGTATCCCCTAATGCAGGGCATACTTGCACGTCGGCCACACCTTACATATGACATCAACGGTATATGCTCATACACATGCGTGCTGTGACAGTATACATACATGTACTATCCCCTGCTATGGCACTTCCTTGTTGGACATCCACTGCCAGCAACAGCGTGTGGTATGGCATTGTTCTCTTTAATGCCCTCCTGTGGCATCCCTTGTGGTGTCTCCGCTGTGTACATGATGTCCCACTGCTGTACACACGGTGTCTACAAGCATTGGTATGCTCAGCAAGATATCACAACATAACTACCTTTCACCGCTTTCTGCATTACGGACAAGTGTAATTAATTACAACCACCATTCACATACAGTACAGCTTATTAATACAGATCATGGGTTACACAACCTTACATATCGTGTGTTCTACATACCTTATTGGTGTTTCGTTCCGTGTATCGTTTTTCCGTTTCCTTTCGTTTTCGGTAGCACAATGCTGTTTCGGTATGAGCATACGGTTTGAATATCCTGAGAGCCATCCTTATATACATCGATACCTGCAACATGTGGATTCATCCCACCAATTGCTGTTCCTCAGTGAGTAATTACGTGCATATCACCTGTGCATCTACTCCATTCGGAAATTATGCGTCGATACTGGGGTATAATTGGATTCTCCACCTGGGCGTTGGCTATTTGCCCTACCTTCATGGAGATGGTCTGTATTGTGTTATGTTATGTGTAACTGCAACTGCTATGTGCAGCGACAAGTATATTTTGAAGTCATGTCACCCGTGGATTGTGTGTGACAGGTGTAGTATTTGGTTCGACATGTGGGTGTACCTGTCCTGCCAACGAATGATAACGGAGTATTGCATTCAAAACTGTAACATGGCTGTTGTATTCCTTTATACAACGCATGCAAGTATGCATCCGCCTTTAATTGTGTCTCCCACGCGATATGTTGTGGTTATGCAGATGTCATTGACTGACTGTATGTTTGTGCTGCTATTACGGTTTGTATTCCTTTAATATCTACGGTGGGGGATATCGGTGGTTGTACGTGACAGATACAGGTTGTGGGCCTTGCATCTCTACATAGACAGTATAGTTGTCTGTGTGCTCCATCCCTACTTGGAGAGGTAACAGTTAATAGTCTTTTGTTATGGGAGTGTAGGTTGGGCTGTTGTTAATTGGTTCTGATATCATCTGCAGGTGGCCTTGCTGCATGTATACCCCCGTAACTTCTGTGGTATATCAGTGGCTATGTGTACGTGAGTAATTATGTGCATATCACCTGGGCATCTACTCCATTCGGTAATTACGCGTCGATACTTGGGTGTAATTGGATTCTCTGCCTGGGCATTGGATATTTGCCCTACCTTCATGGAGATGGTCTGTATTGTCTTATGTTATGTGTAACTGCATCTGCTATGCATAGGGACAAGTATATTCTGCATTCAAGTCACCTGTGGATTGTGTGTGACAGGTGTAGTATTTGGTTCAACATGTGGGTGTACCTGTCCTGCCGACGAATGATAACGGAGTATTGCATTCAAAACTGTAACATGGCTATTGTTTGCATTTATACAACGCATGCACTTATGCATCCGCCTTTAATTGTGTCTCCCACGCGATATGTTGTGGTTATGCAGATGTCATTGACTGACTGTATGATTGTGCTGCTATTGCGGTTTGTATTCCTTTATTATCTACAGTGAGGGATATCGGTGGTTGTACGTCACGGATACGGTTTGTGGGCATTGCATCTCTACATAACCAGTATAGTTGTCTGTGTGCTCCATCCCTACTTGGAGAGTTAACAGTTAATAGTCTTTTGTTATGGGATTGTAGGTTGGGCTGTTGTCATGTGGTGTCGGTATCGCCTGCAGGTGAGCTTGATGCATGTATACCTCCGTAACATCTGTGGTATATCAGCGGTTATGTGTACGTGACAACTATCCCTTGTCATTCTGTCCCAGATATTTGCAGTCATTGTGGTCCTGTTGTTGGGATAGCCTGTTTGCCAGTGGTTGCCACATATTCAGATGGGAATTGATTGTTTGACACTTGTAGAACACACAGCGGTGTTTACGGGCCAACACGTGGCCACGGTCAGTACTGGGGTAACACATACATATTTCCACGATACATACCTATTGCTGTGTGACTTTGCCAACGTATCATATTGCATGTAACATATCAGTGTCGTACATACAGGCATGACTATTACATACGTCCTTTCCATTTCTTATGGGGAATATTCCTGTGCTACCATCTGGGATATATTCACTTTGTATCATTCTATGTCACGACACACCTAGCCAGGGTGGGGCTGTCACTACTACTCTGGGACTAGTAGTGAACATATGCCTGAGGCTAGTTTATCGTATGCCTACACCTAATATTCTGCTCTGCCTCTAACTTGGCACCGACATACACATGTTGCAGACACACACACATTACACTCACACAGCAACGCACACGGCACCCTCAGCGCACACGTACACATACTACGGCACTCACGGGGACGGTTGCACACAGTACCTACGTGGACCGCAACACCAGCAGTGGTGTCTACCTCTCCCTTCATATTATCATACTATTACACGTGCATGTACTGTTACAGTACTGCGTTCTGGCGATCTTTCAGCCTCGCGGTTATGCATATCGGTATGTTACACATTCCATAGTTGGCGGTATCCTCTTATTTTGCACCTCCCGGATGTTCAGATTGTCGTTGCACTATGTATACTATGTACAGATATCGCGAGATACATCTCAGTCACCTTATATCCCTCTAATTCCCTGTCTTATCTGTATTATATATATGTATATGTGTACATATTTATCTATATATATATATTATATATATATATATATATATATATATATATATACACACACACATATATATATATACATATATATATATATATATATATATATATATATATATATATATATATTTATATGTATACATCTTGCGGCGAACGTGGCAGGCACACAGCAACGCCATATTCTGTAGGACTCACTTACTGTTCAGGTGTTGGCATTACATGTTCCACTGGCTGTTGGGTTTACAGTGTTTGGGGGCATCCTATGTTGGAGTCACACATAAGGCCACCCATACATTACACTTTACAGGTGGTCATGTTTGTGTGCCGTCCATTTCACTGTGTGTGCAGGTGGGGAGGTGTCAGTCCATGGAGCCTACGCTGTCAGAGTATGTGCTATACGTTTCCTCTTTGCCAAGGCGTAGGCATATTGGGTATGCCTCCGTCTGCCTACTGGGGCTGGCACAGTGTGTTCCTGGTCTGGAACCCTCTGTGCCTGGACTGGCCTTGGCAATTGGGGTGGGCTTTGTGGCCCTTCACCATTATGTCCCTGCAGTAGCTGCTTCCGCAGAATCATATTATGTAGCATGGCACATACTATGAATATGTGGGCACATCTGCCTGGAGAGTACTGCAAGGCTCCAACAGATGTATCCAAGCACCGGAACCGTGATTTCAGCATCCCGAACACACACTCTATGATTATTCTGGTTTGTGCGTGTGCCTCATTATGGCGTTCTTGCATGTGTGTGTGTGCATTTCTGATGGGAGTCATCATCCACGGCTCCAGTGCATAGCCAGCATCCCCCACGAGATGGCCTTGTGGGATGTCCCCCCTGACAAATACCTGATACAGCTGTGAGGCATGCCAGATATGGGAGTCGTGGTAACTTCCAGGGCTGCCAGCACACACATCCATGATAATGCCCTGGGCATTGCACACGACCTGGCAATTGATGGAGTGGAATCCCTTGCAGTTTATGTAGCGTCTACCCTGCTCACCAGGTGGTGACTTGATTTGTATGTGCGTACAGTCTATTGCACCCAGTACCTCTGGGTATTGTGCCACACGGTGGAAGTGGCGCATGTTGCTAGCCAAATCCTCCTGAGATCTGGGGCAGTATATATGCTCATTGGCATGTGGTAACATGGCATCCAGGAACTGGTGTAGTACCCTGGATGCTGATGCCTGTGAGATGCCCATTATATCTCCAGTTGGCCTTTGAAAGGTACCTGTGGCCAGTATTCGCAAGCTTACACATACCTTTGTGTCCACTGGGATGGGTTCCCCTCTGTTGTTTCTTGTTCTCAGGCGTGGCCGGCACAGCTCCACTATTTGCTGTAACATGTCCCTGTCCACCCTGTAATGCTCTACTATCTCCAGGTCATGTAGCCCTTGGTAGGTTACCCTTGGTCTGAACACTCTTCTTCTGCTCCGAGGCCTGCGGTGGTTGTCGGGATCCTACTCCACAACACCGTCTGTCTCTAACACATGCTGATGGATCACAGCTATTGCAGCACCCAACATGTACATTTTAAAAGTTCCCCGTGTGTTTACACCTATGGTGCGACGTTTGGGAATACACGGCTGTGTGTTGTGTGCATTCACACTTTATACTATTGTGCTGTGCACACTGATGATGTCATAGGGTGTGTTTGTACGGCCGTATCTAAGGGTTATCTTCCGTGTTTTACTGATGGAACTACAACGGTGTTGCCTTTGGTGTTGCATTACTCTTGCCTGCCATGGATTACCTTTTGACCTTCCCTTACTATTTCTGCACGTTGCACCTACCATTTTCTGGCATGCATCCTGCAGAGCACTGTCATTTGTACTTTCATGGACATGGCATATAATGCGTTTTGTGTGCTACTGCCATTGTGCTGCCTGTCTGCTTTGCTCTGCTGTATCAGGTCTTCTATCTTTGCAATCTGCTACCTCCCCTACTTTCTTTGCATTCATATGCCTCCCCTATCCCGTTTTGCAGGTTTCTGCATGCAGAGTTGTCAGCTGCCACCGATTGGCCTTCGTGGGTTGATTAGTGTTGATTGCTCATTAGTACTCCAATTACACTTCTTCCGCATTTCCTTATATTCTTCACATCACCTTCCTGTTTCCGATATTGTTTGTGGGGCATGCGTCACATGACTAGGTTCCGGGAACATTGTCATCCTCGTACACATGCACTTTTGCGCGCATTGTTGCGCTCAGCTAAACTATTACCCCACACCCCAGTCCTGCAGCTTTGATTTGCGATGTACAGCCCATGTTTGCTGTGCTCCAATGTGCTTACGGCTATGGTGGCACACCCCTCTGCAGATGTCGTGTATTCCCTCTGAGCCACTCCTCGGTGTATTACCGCTGCGCCGTTTGGTACAACCTTACTCCGGTGGGGAATTTGCGATTCAGTATTATCTGCCTCATTTGCATGGCATTGACTACTAATTCATAGTTACCACGCCGAAGACTGCCGCGAGTCCTTGGCAACCCTTGCACCCTGGTTGTGGTGTTCCATGCATACCATGGTGTATTATGCTGTGAACCTGATGTCTATTACGATGCTGTTTTATAACATTGTTATATTATTTCATTATGTTGCACCTTCCGCACACATGTCCTGCGGTTCTGATGTGAGTTACTGTGGACATGCCATTTAAGTTGTTATTTACGTGTTGTGCATGTTTTCTTTTGCCATTGTCTGTGTATTTCGCCATTGGCATATGTTAACAGTGTGATACCTGGGTCTGACACTCTTCCATTACTCCGATGTTATGTTTGTGGAAATGTAAACCGTTTTTTTTTGTTTACATTGCCGTGGGCTTATGCTACGCCTGCACCACTTCGTGAATTGCTATATGCCTTCATTTGCATGGTGACACACCACACATAGGGTGTTTAGCATACCTACGCTGGGGGCTGCGCAGATCTGGCGTACGCCGGTAGTGCACGTGGAATTGAATCGTACCTGAATCGCTCGGCGGCCATATTTGGCGTTATAACGCCTACGCTATGTGTGTGCCTGGCGCAAGGTTTATGAATCCCGGGGATTGACTTTTTTTATACACAAGAGTGAGTAATTTTGGAATAAAAATGGTCTTGTCAAAATCAATAAAATAGACATCTGTTTGCTTTATATCTATATATTGATGTGTGTGTGTGTGTGTGTGATTGTGTTAATTCAGCTGGCTCTTCACTGGGACATTCTAATGCATTTTGACACATCCTTGCTGCATTTGAAATTGCACAAACAGGTAATATTGCTACAAATGTATGGGGAGAGCCAGCCTGAATATCTAGTAAAGCAGAGGAGAATGATCTGCTTCTCAGCAGCTATGTTCCAACTAATGTACTTCTCCATGGGATAGGACAATTTAGATTTATTTCAATATGTAGTAAAGCAGCCCAGACTTCCATGTAATACATTCACTTCCCTGTAAAACATATAAAGGTATCTAGCTGTTTATGTATGTATGTAGTTCGAGTTTACAATTTCTGTTACTGTTTAGTTGGTTAGTTCCACCAGGCTGCCCTATAAGTTTATAGAAGTGCAAATTGTCTGGGTAGACATAATTTTCATCATTACATTACTGCTGCAGGAGCCTTAGCTATATGGTTATATTCTGCCCAGGATATACAGCCAACCAGTTTCCAAAGCTTAAGGGTACCTCCAATGTGCCCGGACTGTTGGGGAAAATCAGAGGTCTAGGTACCAAGGCCTTCAGAGCTTTTCTGCTGCTGAAGAACTCTTGTGGACCTTTGAGGATCAATGCTTGGCTAACATTTCTTCATTAGTGTACAGATACATTCCCATCATGGAAAAGAAAACTTCCAGTATTAATTGTATAACTAAAACAGTATTTTTATGACAAAACTTTTTTTTGGCTAGGAAATTACTTGTTTTTCCACTGCTGTGTCACATTTCCGTCAGTTAAAACATTGTATTTTTTTGATTAGTTTCAGTGAAAACTTTTGTTTTCCCCAAGGTTTACTCTATTTTTTTTTATTATTAATAACAGTTCTAAAAATAGTTTTTAGGGGCTGGGATAAGTATGTGTTGGGTTTGCTATGGTGTTTTTATGGGTGAAACACTACGTTTTTATACTTACCATTTAGTGGCTGCATCTTTTTTGGCTTTGCCATAAAACAGCTTACCTGTCCCTCGGTTCTCTCTTCCACCTAATGCAAAAAGAAAAACATTTCCAGACAGCCTTTGTCTCTTTATCAGACTGTTACTTTGCTTCATCTACAGATAAGTGACCTGGCAGTGGTCATTTCTGGTTCCTCAGATCACTCATCTTCTTCATTGGGTTCCACTGATATGACACTTCAGACAACATGGACAAGGGGATAGACACATCCTCTACAGCTGTTGGAGTGTCATTGGCGAGGTTGAGTTAGCTACTTTTGTCATTCTCAGAGGAAGGAGAATGAGATGCTTCTCTACTTACATGGACTAAGATGCTTGTTCCCCAGGATGATTTCCCTGACATTCATCAGTCTGCTTCTATGGATATTACTATTAAAAAGAAGCAGAAAATTCAAACTTATCTTCTCCTGTATCTTTCTTGCTTGGGCTTATTGAGCTTAGCTCGGGGCTTAGTGCAGAGTCTTAGGTTGATATGTACATGCTAGACTAATGACCACAAGGGCCTTTTAACCCTAGCCATGCATCCCAAATGTATCCCACATATGTGATGCCCTAGAGGTTATTTTTAGGAGTATGTGTTCACTAGGGAATGAGTGTCAAACATTTACAGGTTACTTCTATCCATTAGAGGCATAGATTACCCCATTACAAATTAACAATATCTACCACAAATCCACAACCACAACCTTCACTGACACCATACCTCTCACCACCTTCTCTAACATTTCTAGTAACTTATATACTAGTCAGGATATTCTCAGTATTAAAGTAAAAATCCTACCCCTAAATGAAAGAACCAACATAAAGCACACCACTTACCTCCACTAAAACATAAAAAAAGAAAAAGAACTCACTACAGTTCTACTTAAATATTCTAAACTATCATTAAGCAGAGATATTTATCCCAACCCAAGTCCTCCAAATCTCTAAACCTTACTACAATTAACCTATAACGTATTCAAAACAAAATCCCCAACTTCCATGCCTGGATAACACATAACAAACCAACCTCATCGCAGCCACAGAAACATGGCTAACACCATACATAAAAATCTCAGAATTCCTTCCTCCTGTCTTTACATGCCTCCACTCAGATAGGCCATGCAAAAAAGGTGGAGAGGTTGCACTGATCTACCCCAACTCATTCAACATAGTCTCATATAACTCAACCATACCCAGCTTCTCCACCGCAGAAATCGTAATAACCTTCCTAAAACTTAACGACAACAAAAACCTCTGCATCATTGTCCTCTACATTGCCCCCGGCAACAATAGTCCCATACTAATAGAAATCTTAGCTTGGACATCAAACAATATAGCAACTGAAACAATAATTATTGGAGACGTTAATATTAATTGGTTAGATGTTTCCCAACAACACTCCCCAACAAATATCAACCTATATAACTACAGCCAGCTAATCACTGATATTACCAGACCTAACAGAAACAACAAAAGTGGGACAATCCTAGATTAGATCATGGTCTCTGACCCCAATAAAATATCCAGCACAGGAACCCTCCCAAACAGTATCAGTGACCAGTCACTTGCCTATACAATTCGAAAAACCACGTCCCTTAAACAGACATCAACTTAGAAACACTAGAAACTTATCACATTTTTGCCCCACAACCTTTATCAACACTTTAAAAAGTATTAACTGGGATACCTTAAAACTACTCCCCCTTGAAGAAGCAGTTGAATTTTTCAATTCTACTTTCCTTAACATCTTAAACAACCTCGCTCCACCCTGGCTAAAATGCATAAAATCCAGGCATGCCCCTTGGCTGACAATTGCAACCAAACAAAGCATGGCTTCTAGATACAAAGCCTGGAAGCTTTGGCATAAACACAAGAATCCCTCTGATTTTCTAACGTATAGAAACCTTCGCAACCAAGTAAATATCTTAGTCTTTAAGGAAAAAAAGACTACTACCATAATCTACAAAACAAAAACAACCCAAAACAATTCTGGAGCTGAATTAACAACCTACTTTGTCCTGGATAAAACAATAATCCATGCCCAAATCCAAAAAAAAAAAAAAAAAAAAAAAAACATAGAAATAGCCACACTCTTCAACACATATTTCATAGACACCATAGCTAATCTTAACACCAAGTTCCCTCTTAACAAGCCTAATCCATCTGAGTCCCCATCAACTAATACCTCCTTTTCCCACTAATTTAGCTTTGCTCTAGCACCTATCCCTACTGCCACTGTAAAGAAACTACTTCTCAGACTAAAACCTTGTACTACTGCCCCTGACAACCTGCCCCCAGAATTCCTTCAAATAGCTGCAAACTCCATTGCCTATCCTGTCAAGTTATTTCTTAATAGGTCCATTAAAGAGTTTTATGTTCCCTCCATTTGGAAAATGGCATTCGTCCTCCCACTGCATAAAGGTAGTAACAACACAGACATCACCAACTTTAGACCCATCACCATTCTTTCTCCCATCTCAAAAATCCTGGGAAAATGTATCCACAACCAACTCCAAAGCTTCTTACTCACCAATAACCTACTATCTCCAACCCAGCATGGTTTTGGGCCTGGGAATAGTACCACTACAGCTCTCATATCTTTCTGTGATTCTGTCAACCGGGCTAGGGACACCGGGAAACTTGTCTCCTCACTACTACTTGACCTTTCCAAAGCCTTTGATACTATTTCCCATTCTCTTCTTCTTAAAAAACTGTCCAACTTAGGAATCTCTTCTTCCACCCTACTCTGGTTCACTAACTACCTCACAGACATGAAACAAGCCGTTAAAAAGCTGCACTCTTTCTCTCCTTTCCTCAACACCACCACTGGAGTACCCCAAGGATCCATCTTAGGGCCTCTGCTCTTCAGCATTTTTATTAATGACTTTCACTCTACTCTAACCCACGGTACAGTCATCCAATATGCAGATGACTCCACTATCATCTGCACTGCTAGTTCTTTACCCAAACTCCTGAAACTTACCCAGTCAGCTCTTAGCTCCACCGAAACATGGATGGCTAACAACCACTTTGCTTTAAACCTTAAGAAAACTAAATTAATGCTATTTACCCCTAAGAAGTCCACTATCATTAACAAAGACTCTTTTACTGTTCTCCTCCAAGATAACACTGCCATCGAAGTAGTCAAACATACTAAACTCGTAGGGGTCACTATAGATGAACAATTAACCTTCAACTTGCATATACATAGCAATATTAAAAAACACACCAGAAACTAGGTATGCTATACCATCACAAAACTTTCCTAAATTACTCCTCAGAACTATCCATTGCTTCTTCCTTATTGCTCCCATTACTTTTCTATGGGGTCCTCTCTTCACCAATGTCTTAAATCCCAACTAGACTCATGCTACAATAAAATTGCTAAGTTCGTCACAAATAGACAGCAGTCCTCTCACCACTCCTCCTCTCTGCGACTACTGAACTGGCTGGAACTACCTCATATCTTATATACATGGAACTAACAACTGCCCATAATCTAATATTCAAGCCATCTACCTGTCCTTCCCTTTCTTCTCTATTTACCTTATATCACCCTAACAGACCACTCCGCTCTGAAAATCAAATGCTTTTACATGTAGAAAAACCTAACCTTTCAGCTGGTCAAATGTTCCACTCCATTTCAACTGCTAGAATATGGAACTGTCTCCCTCCCCAGCTCAGATCCACTAGTAATGCCTCCCTCTTCAAAAAAATCTTTTGAGACATCATCTCTCTCCTCTAAATGGCTTTGCTCTTGTGCTAGCTCCTCATAACCCATAACCTGAACTCATCTCTCTCCTGCCATTCCATTCCTTCAGTAGAAAGGTAATATTTGACTGTGCTAAAACAAAATACTGTGATACTTGTTGTAGCATCCTATTCTGTTACTGCTTACTATTCAAATGTGTGCATTGTTTTTTTTTTCTTAATTATAAAGCGTCTTCTGTGTGGAGACATGCGTGAATGGGCGTACCTTCGTTGAAGGTTGTGCATCAGGGCTGGCAGCTCGGTACGTAAAAATCTACTGCCAATCATTAGCGGACCAGAGTTCCGCTGTGGCAACCCCTAACCAGGAAAAGCCAAAAGATACAACATTGTTCTTAATGTTTTCTGTTCTATTTTATGTATGCATTATTCATTGTGGAGCTTTTCTCCCTGGGCCTCCACTGAAAAAGGGTACCTTTAACCCAGTGGACCTTCCCGGTAAACAAATGCAAATAAATAAATAAATGACAGACTGGGGTGAATTTCCGATTTTCCAGCTGTTGATCCAGGTTATGCTTGAACAGGATTAGGGAAGAGCTCTGCCCTACATGGATGGGAAGCCTGTTCCAGAAAAGGGGTCTTCTCCAAGACATACTTGTTCCTCCAACATGTCCACATTTGTGCCATATGCAAGATTTAAGTCCATGGATTATTTAGCTCTAATGCCATTTGATTTGCAGATAAGTAAGAGATCCATTAAATCAGGATCCTGGAATCCCTTGTATGCCAAACATAGATCACCCCTTAACAGTCTGTAGGAGACAAATTATTGGGATATGGCTTTGGTGGGATCTGCATAAGACATGTCATTAACTCCCTGTATTCTTTTTGTGAGTAAACTCTGTGGGCATTCTTGTTGTTGCATGTGCCTGGACACATTGTACTCAATGACAGATCTGATGAGAGCTGAGTACAATAGGACAATCACTTACTTGGACATAGATGCCATATCATTGCTTATAAGTTGAGAAAAATAGAATGACTTCCTTACTATCTTAGAAATAT
Source organism: Protopterus annectens (assembly GCF_019279795.1). Classification (NCBI taxonomy): domain Eukaryota; kingdom Metazoa; phylum Chordata; order Ceratodontiformes; family Protopteridae; genus Protopterus; species Protopterus annectens. The sequence goes on along the minus strand of NC_056733.1, from coordinate 1,639,601,851 downwards.
GTAGGGTACCACTTATTTGTCTGTATTAGCCCTTCCTTGAGGATATTAATGTTTTGGGGGATTCTATAACTGCTCCCAGTTTGTAAACATCTGCAAACATGGTCAGCCAGAGACACTTGACATTGGCCTTGGCGTCTGAGAAGTAGATGCCAAAAAGAAGATGACCCAACACTGACCTCCGAAGGACTCCACTACTGGCCAGCCTCTTTCTGAAGGTGGACTTCCCTATGCTAACTTTCTGGGTCCTATATGAGAGCCAGCTGGCAATCCAGCATGTAACACAGGGGTTAATAGGTTCATAGGTTCATAGGTTCATACTAGGCTATCTGCCCGAGGGCATTTATAAGCCTAGCCCATAGTTTTGTGGCTTACGCCACCCCTTAGTTTGGAGAAACTATGCCCATTATTTAGCTGTGCCTCTGTCGAGCAGTGACACTGAGGTAACCCCTGGGGTGTATCTGCGATCTCCCATCCATTGGTCAAGATTCCTCTTGAACAAGGCCAGTGAGGTGCTCTGCCTCACATAAACCGGGATTTTGTTCCACAGCATAGGGAGTCTTTGGGTGATGAATCTATCCCTCCAGCACGTCCTATTAATAACCGTGTCAAGGTTTAAGTCACCCGCCCTTGTGGCTCTGAGGGATCTAGATTTTTTGAGATGAAGCATATTCATCAAATCTGGGTTTGACATGGCCTTGTATGTCAGGCATAGGTCGCCTCTGAGCAAGCGGTACGCAACTGAATATAACTGGAGTTCTTTCAGTCGTGCAGCATAAGACAGATTTTTGAGACCCTTTATCCTTTTGGTGAGGAACGTTTGTGGCCTCTCCAGCTGCTGCAAGTGTCGGGTCAGATACATTCCGAATTGGGCATTGTACTCGATCATTGGTCTGATGAGTGATGAGTATAGGGAGACTATGACTTCCCTTGATCTAGATGTGAATCCCTTCATGATAAGGTGGGCAATGTAGAAGGTCTTCCTAACTACTTTAGCAATATGAGTGTCGAATGAAAGGCTACTGTCAACCTGGGTTCCCAGGTCCCTAATAACTTCTTCTGTGTTCAGGGGATTGCCACCTATATGGTAGCTAGGGGTAACCTTATTTTTCCCGAAGGGTATGACTATGCATTTCTTGGCATTTAACTTGAGGCCATGGCTCTGGCACCAGTTATCCATTTCTGTGAGACCCTTCTGAAGGATATCTGTGTCGAATGTGTTCTCAACTATGGCGCCCAGTTTGCAGTCATCTACGAACTTTGTCAGCCATAACCCTCCTGTGTTTGCTTGTACTTCAGAAAAGTAGATGCCAAACAAGAGTGGGCCCAGGACTGAGCCCTGTGGGACACCACTTGTGACAGGCTTAGAGTCTGACATGGCGCCAGCAACTCTGACCTTGTGGGTTCTGTCACTCAGCCAGTTTGCAACCCATCTTGTAATGTATGGGTTTACATTTAAGTTGATGAGTTTTTCAATGATACCCGAGTGGGGTATTGTATCGAAAGCCTTTGCCAGGTCTAGGTAGGCTGTATGGACTGCCTTTCCCTCGTCAATGGCCTTGGTGACTGTTTCGAAAAAGTCCACCAAGTTTAAAAGGCATGATCTGCCTTTGACAAAGCCAAACTGGGCTGGATCCAAAGTCTGCAAATTCCCTAGGTCTTTATTTATGAGATCCATTATGATCCTTTCCATGGCTTTGCAGATCAGGCTTGTCAAGCTAATGGGACGGTAATTTCCAGGGTCGGTGGAGGCACCGCCTTTGTGGAGTGGGACCACAGTCGCTGTATGCCACTCCCTGGGTACGTATCCGGAGTTGAGACTAAGATTAAACAGCTGTCCTAACTGTGGGTTTAATTCCTCGTTGAGTTCATGGAGCACACAGCCGGGGACACCATCAGGTCCCATGGATGCTGTGTTCTTTGCCTTGGAGAGAGCAGTTCTAACCTGAGCGTTAGAGATGTTTGGGGGGCTACAATCATTTGGTATAGATATCTCTTCTTTAGGCGGGGAGGGTGGGGAGAAGTTTGCACTGAACCTGTCAGCCAGTATGTTGGCAATGTATGTAGGATCAGTAATCTTCACATCATTTTGAACTAATTCTGAGCATATCTGGGAGTTTCCTCCTAGGTTTCTGACATAGCTAAAGAATGCCTTATGGTTGTCTTTAGAGTCCTTAGCTATTTTTTTCTCAAAATTAGCTTTGGATGATTTTATGAGAGCTCTTAGCTTTTACTTATAGTGATCAGCGGTGTCTTACCTTTTAAGGATTTTGCTCTATCTTGTAGTAGCTTTCTCCTTTTGTTGTAGAGTTTGTTTATGGCTGGGGTCCACCAGACTGGACGCTTGCCTTTGGTACAAAGAGTCTTTGTTTTGCTTGGGATTGCCTGATCCATGCAGCCCTGCAGGTGCTGGTAGAAGGCATTTGTAAGTGATTCAGCGGTTTGAGTAATGTTAACCGCCGGCTCAGGGGCCTTAAAGGAGACCACACTAGTCTTTAGAAGTGTGAAGTCGGCTTTCAAGAAGTTCTTTACTGTGGTCTTTTCATTTCGGTGGGCGGGATGAGGACCTCCAGCGAGATTAGTTTGTGATCAGATCTCACCAGTGAGGGGTATACTTCTGGCGTTGAACATTGTGCTCCCATGTTCATGATGATGAGATCAAGTATGTTCTCTCCTCTTGTGGGGATGGTGACTAGTTGTTCCATGGCATTTGAGTTTATGAATTCCAGGAACTTTTGGGCTAGAGTGTTTAGGCTTGAGTAGCGTTCCCAGTCTATATTAGGGTAGTTGCAGTCACCTAGTATGATGGTGTTCGGAGATACATTTATCCCCTCCAGTGTTTTCAGGAAGGCCATATGAGGTTCCTGAGTTTGCGAGGGTGGCCTGTAACATGCTACAATTTGCAGAGCAGTCTTGCCTATGGTTAATTGCACCTGGATGGTTTCTGATGCATCGTGCGATGCCACCAATCTTGAGGTGTGGGTGTCCTTGATGAATATGGATACCCCTCCTCCTTTCTTGGTATTGTCCGGGTTTTGTGGCCGGAAAGCATGATATGAGGTAAAACCTGATAGTGCTGGGGTGCTCTCAGGAGCCTTGAACCAGGTTTCTGTCACAGCACAGACATCGATGTTCTCCATACTGAGAAGGGCCTCGAGTGCGTGCATCTTGAGGTTGAGACTTCTGGCATTGAGCAGCATTACCCTTAGTTTTTTTCTTTGTTTTGTTCTAGGGTGGTAGGTTTAGAATTTGAGCCTTGCCTAAAAAGGCACTATGGGGTGGCAAGAGCCTTTGCCAAAATCCGAATCCCAGGGGTGACAAGTGCAAGCCGTCCCTTGCGAAGCAGCGTGGCTTGTCCAGCATGTCATCCCAGGCAGACAGACATTGGATCCCCTTTGAATGACACCAGAGTTTAAGCCAATTGTTAAAGCTGATCATCTTATCTCTGTATTGTGGCATAATTCTTGGTGAAGGTAGGATACTGCTCAAGGTCAGGGTCATACCTGCCTGGGCTACATAATCAGAGAGCTCCTCTATGTCTCTTTTCATGTAGTCCAGGGAGGTACATCTCAGGTTGTTTACACCAGCGTGGACAATGATTGAGTCGTACTTCTACCTGCTGTTGAGAGACCTGAGTGCATGCGTTATGTGGCGGATTCTAGCACCTGACAGGCAGCTTACTGTGACCTTCTTCTTACTCAGTCTGGTGAGCGGGACGTCAGTGTGTCTGACTATGGAGTCACCAATGACTAGTGTGTCTGGCATAGTGTTTGGCCTTAAGGGCTGTGACTGCTTGACACTCTGACTGTGTGATCTATGTGATGCAGGTGTTGTGCTCTGAGGTGGTAGTTGTTTGGGTGTCTGCTTTGGTGGCCTCTGCTGTTTTGGTAGATTTTTGATCAGAGCCTCCGAGTATGTCTTTGTGTGTTTATGTGTATGATTTGAGGTTGTGATGGTATTATGTGAGACTGGGTCTATAGTGTGTGAGGTTACCTTCTCCTCCTGTCTGGTCTTGCCAGTCCTATGTTGAGAGAGCTCAGCCTCCAGTTTGGCCGTATAGCTGCATCTCTCGCATGTATTTGTGTTTTGTGGGAGGAGGAGGGGGTTGTCTGTGTACATGAGGCAATTGTAACATTGCCTCAATAATCCCAGGTTCACCAGCTGAGCAGGAGAGGACATTAGCAACTGATCCCTCGACATGCTAGAAGGAATAGACAGAAAAACTTAAAAAAAGGTTTTGGGGGATGTGGGTGACCGAGAAATGGGGTTTGCTTTTTTTTGGGGTACTTTCTATAACAAGAGTGCTGTATCGAGGTGATAAGTACTGTAGGAGCAAGTGCTTAGCTATAGGGATAGAGAATATTCTACTTGGGAGTCAAGTAGAGATAATTTATAGTTGTAGGATACACTAAATAGAACAGTAGTACACTTTGAGGAAGGTAGTTTTAAGGGAAAATTTGAAGAGTGAACTTTAGGTAGCCCTAATAGTTTAAATCTGCTTAGCCGGCGCTGTCCTAGTGTGCAACGATAGCAGCTCCACGCTAAATCGTGCTAAATAGCGCTAAAGCGTGCTAAAGCGCGCCAAAGCGTGCTTTATAGCAGGGGGCTGGAAAAAACAGGAAATGACCCAAAATGGCCAACGAATTACCAGTTGCTGCTTCTAACCACTCCTCTGAGGACAAACAAGCAGCTCAGTACTCCCCACTCCCACTGGTGAGTAAAGAAACTACCTCTGGCCACAAAAGAAAATGGAGGAACACAGAAACCAAATACAAAGCCCAGGGATCAGCAAAATCTGATCACTGGAACAACTAGCAAGTAAAGATTAGGAAAGGAGAAATATTTTTTGTTTTTTTGTTTTTTTTCAAACAGACAGGAAAAATGCAGTAAATGCTTTGTTTTGACTAAATTGCTATCAAAGGCTGGTACACTTGAGTGTATTAGCCTGTTAGTTACTTTTAAGCAATACTTTAGCCCACAAGTGCAATCAACAATATAAGCTCACAAACACAGGAAAATAAGGCAATAAAACAGTAATAAAGGCACAAACAGTAGTCAAAAAGCTTAAAAGATCGAAAAATGCAAACTAAAAGTTTAAAAAATACTTATGATCAAGAAAGTTGCTTTTTCTGCTCTCTGCTGGCTTAGGAACTCTGCAGGGGACCACGAGGAGCTATGCCAAGTTCTCTAATGCCAGAAAATCCCGCCAAAGCGTGCTTTATAGCAGGGGGCTGGAAAAAACAGGAAATTACCCAAAATGGCCAACGAATTACCAGTTGCTGCTTCTAACCACTCCTCTGAGGACAAACAAGCAGCTCAGTACTCCCCACTCCCACTGGTGAGTAAAGAAACTACCTCTGGCCACACAAGAAAATGGAGGAACACAGAAACCAAATACAAAGCCCAGGGATCAGCAAAATCTGATCACTGGAACAACTAGCAAGTAAAGTTTAGGAAAGGAGAAATTTTTTTTTTTTTTTTTTTTTTCAAACAGACAGGAAAAAATGCAGTAAATGCTTTGTTTTCGACTAAATTGCTATCAATTTAGCAATGAGTGTATTAGCCTGTTAGTTACTTTAAAGCAATACTTTAGCCCACAAGTGCAATCAACAATATAAGGTCACAAACACAGGAAAATAAGGCAATAAAACAGTAATAAAGGCACAAACAGTAGTCAAAAAGCTTAAAAGATCGAAAAATGCAAACAAAAAGTTTTAAAAAATACTTATGATCAAGAAAGTTGCTTTTTCTGCTCTCTGCTGGCTTAGGAACTCTGCAGGGGACCACAAGGAGCTATGCCAAGTTCTCTAATGCCAGAAAAGCCCGCCAAAGCGTGCTTTATAGCAGGGGGCTGGAAAAAACAGGAAATGACCCAAAATGGCCAACGAATTACCAGTTGCTGCTTCTAACCACTCCTCTGAGGACAAACAAGCAGCTCAGTACTCCCCACTCCCACTGGTGAGTAAAGAAACTACCTCTGGCCACACAAGAAAATGGAGGAACACAGAAACCAAATACAAAGCCCAGGGATCAGCAAAATCTGATCACTGGAACAACTAGCAAGTAAAGTTTAGGAAAGGAGAAATTTTTTTTTTTTTTGTTTTTTTTCAAACAGACAGGAAAAATGCAGTAAATGCTTTGTTTTCGACTAAATTGCTATCAAAGGCTGGTACACTTGAGTGTATTAGCCTGTTAGTTACTTTTAAGCAATACTTTAGCCCACAAGTGCAATCAACAATATAAGCTCACAAACACAGGAAAATAAGGCAATAAAACAGTAATAAAGGCACAAACAGTAGTCAAAAAGCTTAAAAGATCGAAAAATGCAAACAAAAAGTTTTAAAAAATACTTATGATCAAGAAAGTTGCTTTTTCTGCTCTCTGCTGGCTTAGGAACTCTGCAGGGGACCACGAGGAGCTATGCCAAGTTCTCTAATGCCAGAAAAGCACGCCAAAGCGTGCTTTATAGCAGGGGGCTGGAAAAAACAGGAAATGACCCAAAATGGCCAACGAATTACCAGTTGCTGCTTCTAACCACTCCTCTGAGGACAAACAAGCAGCTCAGTACTCCCCACTCCCACTGGTGAGTAAAGAAACTACCTCTGGCCACACAAGAAAATGGAGGAACACAGAAACCAAATACAAAGCCCATGGATCAGCAAAATCTGATCACTGGAACAACTAGCAAGTAAAGTTTAGGAAAGGAGAAATATTTTTTTTTTTTTTTTTTTTTTCAAACAGACAGGAAAAAATGCAGTAAATGCTTTGTTTTCGACTAAATTGCTATCAAAGGCTGGTACACTTGAGTGTATTAGCCTGTTAGTTACTTTTAAGCAATACTTTAGCCCACAAGTGCAATCAACAATATAAGCTCACAAACACAGGAAAATAAGGCAATAAAACAGTAATAAAGGCACAAACAGTAGTCAAAAAGCTTACAAGATCGAAAAATGCAAACTAAAAGTTTAAAAAATACTTATGATCAAGAAAGTTGTTTTTTCTGCTCTCTGCTGGCTTAGGAACTCTGCAGGGGACCACAAGGAGCTATGCCAAGTTCTCTAAAGCCAGAAAATCCCGCCAAAGCGTGCTTTATAGCAGGGGGCTGGAAAAAACAGGAAAAGACCCAAAATGGCCAACGAATTACCAGTTGCTGCTTCTAACCACTCCTCTGAGGACAAACAAGCAGCTCAGTACTCCCCACTCCCACTGGTGAGTAAAGAAACTACCTCTGGCCACAAAAGAAAATGGAGGAACACAGAAACCAAATACAAAGCCCAGGGATCAGCAAAATCTGATCACTGGAACAACTAGCAAGTAAAGTTTAGGAAAGGAGAAATATTTTTTGTTTTTTTTGTTTTTTTTCAAACAGACAGGAAAAATGCAGTAAATGCTTTGTTTTCGACTAAATTGCTATCAAAGGCTGGTACACTTGAGTGTATTAGCCTGTTAGTTACTTTTAAGCAATACTTTAGCCCACAAGTGCAATCAACAATATAAGCTCACAAACACAGGAAAATAAGGCAATAAAACAGTAATAAAGGCACAAACAGTAGTCAAAAAGCTTAAAAGATCGAAAAATGCAAACAAAAAGTTTTAAAAAATACTTATGATCAAGAAAGTTGCTTTTTCTGCTCTCTGCTGGCTTAGGAACTCTGCAGGGGACCACGAGGAGCTATGCCAAGTTCTCTAATGCCAGAAAATCCCGCCAAAGCGTGCTTTATAGCAGGGGGCTGGAAAAAACAGGAAATGACCCAAAATGGCCAACGAATTACCAGTTGCTGCTTCTAACCACTCCTCTGAGGACAAACAAGCAGCTCAGTACTCCCCACTCCCACTGGTGAGTAAAGAAACTACCTCTGGCCACACAAGAAAATGGAGGAACACAGAAACCAAATACAAAGCCCAGGGATCAGCAAAATCTGATCACTGGAACAACTAGCAAGCAAAGTTTAGGAAAGGAGAAATATTTTTTTGTTTTTTTTTTTTTTTTCAAAAAGACAGGAAAAATGCAGTAAATGCTTTGTTTTCGACTAAATTGCTATCAAAGGCTGGTACACTTGAGTGTATTAGCCTGTTTGTTACTTTTAAGCAATACTTTAGCCCACAAGTGCAATCAACAATATAAGCTCACAAACACAGGAAAATAAGGCAATAAAACAGTAATAAAGGCACAAACAGTAGTCAAAAAGCTTAAAAGATCGAAAAATGCAAACTAAAAGTTTTAAAAATACTTATGATCAAGAAAGTTGCTTTTCTGCTCTCTGCTGGCTTAGGAACTCTGCAGGGGACCACGAGGAGCTATGCCAAGTTCTCTAATGCCAGAAAATCCCGCCAAAGCGTGCTTTATAGCAGGGGGCTGGAAAAACAGGAAATGACCCAAAATGGCCAACGAATTACCAGTTGCTGCTTCTAACCACTCCTCTGAGGACAAACAAGCAGCTCAGTACTCCCCACTCCCACTGGTGAGTAAAGAAACTACCTCTGGCCACACAAGAAAATGGAGGAACACAGAAACCAAATACAAAGCCCATGGATCAGCAAAATCTGATCACTGGAACAACTAGCAAGTAAAGTTTAGGAAAGGAGAAATATTTTGTTTTTGTTTTTTTTTCAAACAGACAGGAAAAAATGCAGTAAATGCTTTGTTTTCGACTAAATTGCTATCAAAGGCTTTGTACACTTGAGTGCATTAGCCTATTAGTTACTTTTAAGCAATACTTTAGCCCACAAGTGCAATCAACAATATAAGCTCACAAACACAGGAAAATAAGGCAATAAAACAGTAATAAAGGCACAAACAGTAGTCAAAAAGCTTAAAAGATCGAAAAATGCAAACAAAAAGTTTTAAAAAATACTTATGATCAAGAAAGTTGCTTTTTCTGCTTTCTGCTGGCTTAGGAACTCTGCAGGGGACCACAAGGAGCTATGCCAAGTTCTCTAATGCCAGAAAAGCCCGCCAAAGCGTGCTTTATAGCAGGGGGCTGGAAAAAACAGGAAATGACCCAAAATGGCCAACGAATTACCAGTTGCTGCTTCTAACCACTCCTCTGAGGACAAACAAGCAGCTCAGTACTCCCCACTCCCACTGGTGAGTAAAGAAACTACCTCTGGCCACACAAGAAAATGGAGGAACACAGAAACCAAATACAAAGCCCAGGGATCAGCAAAATCTGATTGCTGGAACAACTAGCAAGTAAAGTTTAGGAAAGGAGAAATATTTTTTTTGTTTTTTTTTTTCAAACAGACAGGAAAAATGCAGTAAATGCTTTGTTTTCGACTAAATTGCTATCAAAGGCTGGTACACTTGAGTGTATTAGCCTGTTAGTTACTTTTAAGCAATACTTTAGCCCACAAGTGCAATCAACAATATAAGCTCACAAACACAGGAAAATAAGGCAATAAAACAGTAATAAAGGCACAAACAGTAGTCAAAAAGCTTAAAAGATCGAAACATGCAAACTAAAAGTTTAAAAAATACTTATGATCAAGAAAGTTGCTTTTTCTGCTCTCTGCTGGCTTAGGAACTCTGCAGGGGACCACAAGGAGCTATGCCAAGTTCTCTAATGCCAGAAAATCCCGCCAAAGCGTGCTTTATAGCAGGGGGCTGGAAAAAACAGGAAATGACCCAAAATGGCCAACGAATTACCAGTTGCTGCTTCTAACCACTCCTCTGAGGACAAACAAGCAGCTCAGTACTCCCCACTCCCACTGGTGAGTAAAGAAACTACCTCTGGCCACACAAGAAAATGGAGGAACACAGAAACCAAATACAAAGCCCAGGGATCAGCAAAATCTGATCACTGGAAAACTAGCAAGTAAAGTTTAGGAAAGGAGAAATATTTTTTTTGTTTTTTTTTTCAAACAGACAGGAAAAATGCAGTAAATGCTTTGTTTTCGACTAAATTGCTATCAAAGGCTGGTACACTTGAGTGTATTAGCCTGTTAGTTACTTTTAAGCAATACTTTAGCCCACAAGTGCAATCAACAATATAAGCTCACAAACACAGGAAAATAAGGCAATAAAACAGTAATAAAGGCACAAACAGTAGTCGAAAGCTGAAAAGATCGAAAAATGCAAACAAAAAGTTTTAAAAATACTTATGATCAAGAAAGTTGCTTTTTCTGCTCTCTGCTGGCTTAGGAACTCTGCAGGGGACCACAAGGAGCTATGCCAAGTTCTCTAATGCCAGAAAAGCCCGCCAAAGCGTGCTTTATAGCAGGGGGCTGGAAAAAACAGGAAATGACCCAAAATGGCCACCGAATTACCAGTTGCTGCTTCTAACCACTCCTCTGAGGACAAACAAGCAGCTCAGTACTCCCCACTCCCACTGGTGAGTAAAGAAACTACCTCTGGCCACACAAGAAAATGGAGGAACACAGAAACCAAATACAAAGCCCAGGGATCAGCAAAATCTGATCACTGGAACAACTAGCAAGTAAAGTTTAGGAAAGGAGAAATATTTTTTTGTTTTTTTTCAAACAGGCAATTTCTTCAAGTTTGTTTACAATGCCTGAGTGGGGTACTGTATCAAATGCCTTGGCAGACAAGAAAGGCATTATGCATCATTTAGCCCTTGTCCATTCCCTTGGTGATCTTATTGAAAATGGATGCCATATTGGGTAGATCACTCCTTTCCATGACAAAACTGAACTAGGCTGAATCCACTGTTTGGAGGTTTCCTTGACATTATTAATCCTTTCCATGATGATTCCTTACATGGTTTTGCATATGAGACTTGTCAGACTAATGAGTCTGTAGTTTCCAGGGTCCACAGAAGGCACATTCTTCTGCAGAGGGATGGGTGTTACAATTCTTCATTCATGTGGCACAAAGCCTGACTGCAGGTTATGGTTAAATAGTGACTGCAGTGGTCCTGATAGGTTGTGTTTTGTGCTATTTAGGAAGTATCCTAGGATATTATCAAGACCCATCAATGCAGTGTTCTTGGCATTGGACAGCAATTTTGGCACCTTTTCCTTAGTGATAGTTTGGAGGGTTATAATCAATGGTATTTCTTGACAGGTGACTTGGGGAGAGAGGGGTAAAATTGGATCTGAATTTATCAACCAGTAGATTTGCTATATATTCTGTCTTCTTTTATGTGGCTGCATTCATTGTTACCTTTGCACATTATTGTACACAATCTTTGACGTTATGGCCATAGCTGTTGTCCTTGGCCTGGGAGGTGATGTTTTACTGGCTTTGGTAGACCTGATTAGCCCTCTGATTTGTTTGTTTAGCAGGTTGATGAAAGGGTTTTTATTCTGCTGGGCATTGCATTTCCTTACTTTTGCTATGACTGTCTTCCTTATGTTGTACAGCCTTTTGATGTTTGCATTCCACCAGGGAGGCTTTTTTTTGAGTTCTGGAAGACACAGCTGTTTGTTTCTGGTAGACACAGCTGTCTCTATACATTTATTAATATGATTGCACAGTGTATCTATGGACAGTGCCACATAAACAACTGCATTCCCAGGGTTTGGTGAGCTTGAAATTTGGACAAGTTGTCACTTAGTAATAGAAGTTTGCCTTACAATCATTTTTAAATACTATCGGGTTAGCTGGGATAACTGGTTTTATGTTTATTTCAGCTTTATGGTCTGACCATATCAGAGAAAACATTACACTTGGAGGGGTGCAGCATGCTGTCATATTAATGAGGACCAGGTCCAGTATGTTTTCTCTCCTATTGAGTGTGTGAACTATCTGATCCATGGTGTTAGTGTTTAAACAATTGAAGAATCTCAGGGCATGCTGGTCAGAGGTTATGTTTCATTCCCAGTTTATAGTTGGGTAGTTAAGATCACCTTTGAATATGTTATTGGATTAAATGGTGAGTGGCTCTATTAAGTTTAAGTATGAGTTGTGGGTTTACTGGGTGATACAGGGGGACCTGTTGCTAGCAAAGATGTGGTATGGGACTTTGCCTATGGTAATTTGGACATAAAGAAGGGTCAAGCTTGTCATCTTGTCTGACTAGCGTTATGGTGACCTTGTTATTGATGTAGACTGAGATACCTCCACCTCTAGTCCTTGCCTCTGCAGTATCTGGCCTGAATGTGTGAAAGGTATTTTAGCCTTGCACGGTTGTGGTGTCCTCCTCATTCTCCAAGGTGACAACAGCTTGGAGAGAGTGGAGTTTCTTGTTTATACTTCTGGCCTTGAGCAGTAACACCTTTAGATTCCCTTAAGATGTTTTTTTCTTTGTTGGAAGTTTGTTAGTTTGGCATTGACTAAAAAAGACACTGTGGGTGAGGACAATATTTTAGCCAGTATTCCAAAATCTAGACTTAACAGGTGCAAACCATCCTTGGCAAAGCAACTTAGTCTGTTGACCATATCTGCCAGTGTTGACAAATATTATGCCCTTTTAGAATGACATTCACCCCAGGGATCACGTCAGTCACCCTGCTATGACAGGGGTCCAGGAAAGTAAATAATGTGGGAAGAAATAGCCAGGGAATTGTTATGGCTAGGCTTGTATAGGCCCTAGGGCTGATAGCCTAGTACCAACCTATGAACCTATTAACCTATGATATGAAAACACTAAATCCAATCATTAAATTCAATCACCTTTGGTTCATGTTGTGGCATCATCCTTGGTGAAGGTACAATGCTTCTCAGTGCTGGGCTCATACCAGCCTAGAACACATAGTCTGAGATCCATGTAATGACTCTCTTCATACAGTCCAGGAAGGTATTTACAGGTCATTTACAGCCACATGTACTATGACAGAGTCATATCGGTACCTGTTGTCCAATGATCTGAGTGCATGGGTGATCTGGTGGATCCCCTCCCTTGACATGCAACTGACTGTGACTTTCTCCTTATTCAGCCTGGTGAGTGAGAAATCTGAGTGTCTTACAATGGAGACTTCTATGACTAAAGTATGGGGTTGCCTGGTGGCTCTCCTTATGGGCTTTGAAGTTGAGGCTCCATGCAGTGTGGCTGTATGGGATGTTGTGGGCATTGCCGTGGGTGTTGTTTTGGTGAAGTGCTTTTAGGGCTGCTGAGGATATCTATTGTAGGTCAAATGTTTGGGAGGTCTATAGGGTTTAGGAAGATTACTTTTAAGGCCCTTAGGAAATCTGGGACTGTGTTCCTAACCCGCATTGTGTATGTTAGGTGTAGTGTGTGCACTTTGGACAACATGGTTGGTATTATGTGTGCTTGTATGTTAGAATTATGCCTCCTGTGACATTGTGCAAATACATATCTGCCATCCCTGATTAGTTTGTTTGAGAATAAGCTGATGACCAATAAACATAAGGTAATTGTTACATTGCTTCAGGCACCCATATCCACCAAGCTAGCTGTGGAGATAACAGGAAAGTTTGTGTCCATAGTATCTGGCCTTATTTTGGTAGTCAGTAAGTTGTTGTAGGAATGAAGAGTTGTATGTTGAATATCTATTCCTAGCTAAGTGGGGCACTGCTTGTCAGTGTACAAAGTAGTTTCTCTTCATGCAACCAAGTAAAAGGGTAGTCTTGTTGGGCCAAACATGCAGGAATGCATCAATTAAGTACCAGCAACAAATACAAAATAGCAAACTACACAGTTACACTACCTGGAAGGCTTTTCAACAGTTTAGATCTCAAGAACCAGCAAATAGAAAAACATTAGAAACTTTTAAAATTATTTAAAGCATAAAGTCAGAAAATAAAGCAGTAGCACTCAACTACAGTTAACTGCTGATAAGACAAAATGGAGTTATTTAGTTTCTGAGGATTCATGGTATTATGAACACAGAAAAGATATTGAGGGAAAAAAATCTGTTTTCTCTCCTCAGGCAACTGAGTCTGACTGAGGAGAATATTTCTTCTGATTTTCCCTTTGAAGAGACTTCTTTTTCTGAAACTATAACTAGGATGAACAATTTTTTCAGTGGAAACAAAATGATTGATTACAACTGGAATTCTCTCAGCCTACTGCTGTTCATCCTGTTCTTTCTTGCTTCAGAGGAAGTTTTTATTACAGCCTGCAACATGCCACACAGTCAGCCTACAGTACCTTAGAAGGCAGATAGACTGTATAAGGTACTCAGTCTTATAAATATTTGTTTTCTATTTTCAGATCTGACCCTGCAGTGATTTCCTTTTCTAGTGCTTCTACAGCCAAACATTTGGTAAGTGCTATTCCCTTCCCCTCTGACAAGGATGGGAAGGTTTTCTTATAGATTTGGGAAAAGAGTATATTTCTCTGTCACTCTTATGCATAGGATTCTTCCCATAAATCGCATGTGTTAAAAAATTTTGCTTGCTTCTTTTGAAAATATGAGGAACATTATTTCCATGTTTGCTTCTACTGAGGGCAAAGCTTCACTAATGCACTTATTGTGTCTCTTTTAAGTAACCAAAAATTATTTGAAGTGTGTTTATGACTTAGCTGATACCACAGAACAAGAGCTACTGGGTCTTTTATACAAAGACTTGCAGGGTTATGCTCTCATAATTTCCCTGAAGATGTTAAAGCTGAAATTTTGGATTTTCTCCTTGATAAGGAGGGTGCATTTCAACCATCTGCTGCTGAGGCCCTGAAAAAAATGAAATGAGAGAGGGAAACTGATTTAAAGGGGGACTCATATTTTTCAGCCTTACTTCTCCAAGTTTTTAAAGGTTTCATCCCTAACTCAGGAACCTTTATAAAGAGCAAATTAATCAATGTCAGCCAAGGTCTGACAAGCAGACATTCAAAAATCAATGGTAAGGTGGCTCCAAGAAGATGGAGGACCTTCCAGAAACAAGGGCAGTCAAATAAGTCTTAATGACTTTATACGTATACTAACTTCGCATCCTGCACTGGCAGCCCTTTATGTCTTCTCAAAAACCTTGTCTTTCCATTTATCTCTTTGGAACAGATAATCTCAGGCAAATGGGTTCTGAGACTGATCCATCAGGCCACTGTTGGCAGTGGGAGTCCTTACTTCCTTTTCAAGGGATTTCTTCTCATCCCCTAGAGCAAATGTCTTTATTTCCCCCCGTCATTCAGTACCTGCTGGCTCAAGGGGTGATAGAGCCTTTTCTTCTTTCCATGACTGGGAAAAGTTTTTATTTAAGAATGTTTTTGGCACCAAAGAAAGAAGCTTCATGGAGACCAGTCCCAGATCTTTCCGTTCACAACCAGTTTGTGAAAGTTCCAAAATTTAAAATACTATCCTTTCACAACCTGTTAGCCCTTATTCCCCCCTTCTTGTTTTGGTAACTAGATCTAAAGGATGCCCAATATCACATTCTTATAGCCACAGATTTCAAACATTTAAAAGTTTTCTTTGTCTATATTACACTTTCAGTTCTCAGCATCAACTCTTGGGTTATCGACTTCTTCTAGGGTGTTCATATAATGTCTACCTCTAGTCATAGCTCATTGTAGAGTGCAAGGCATTCACATTTTTTCACATTTTTTTTTTATTTAGATTACTTGCTTATCTTTGCAGAATTTTTTTCAAAGTTCCATGAATTTCTTACTTGGGTAAGAGTTCTCCATTGCAGACTGGGTTTCCAGGAGAATTCAAAAGTGTTGTTTGACTACTTTCTATTAGATTATATTTACGGGGTGTTTCCTAGATACTTCAGTTCACAGAGTTTCTTCCACAGGAAAAAAAGTAGATTTATACCAAGTCTTTTTCCAGTGAATCCAAGACTTCAGCAAAGGAATTTCTCAGAAGAAAATATGACTGATTGCATCTATGATTTTCATGATTCCTCTAGTCACAATCCACATGAGAAAAATTCAATGGTCCTGCAAATGTGTGTGGTCCTAAGATTAACATCCCCCGATGTTTTAAATTCCAGTTCTGGGATTTGAAAGCGGAAGCTTCTTTGGTGGACAGACCAGTGTTTATCTGAAGTCAGACCTCCCATTCTCTTTCTTTGAGATTCAATACAATTTGTAACAATAGATGTCTCAGACTTTGCTTGAGAAACCGAGTCTTTGGGGTAAAAGTGCAGGTTGTTTAAAATAAAAAGGAGAGGCCAAAACACATAAACATGAAGGAGCTGTTGGTACTTATAAATACACTGAACTATGCCAATCATCTATGGTCCACAGGACCTCTGCAAGTGATTACAGACAGCCCCACAATGATGTGTTACATAAATAAAGGGAAGTACAGATCTTATCCTATGTGCAGATTAGTCCCAATAGCCTGGATATAGCAATTCATAGCAATTCAGCACAATCTCACTTAACATGTGTCTTACATTACATCAGGACAAAACACTGGGAAAGACAATCAGACAGGACAAGAACATACCCTCACAAATGGAAAATGAAACAAGGTGTCTTCCAGGATTTTCTTCAGCTGTGTGGAACACCTTGGGTAGATCTATTTGACTCTATTCACAACAAGCAACTGGCAAAATGCTGCTCCAGAAATCCTTACAAGTAGTCCTGTAAAACAGATGCATTCTCATTTCCTTGGACAGGAATGCTCCTATATGTCTTTCCACCCTTTACACTGATATCTAAGGACATTTCAAAATTTCAGAAGGACTCTCCAAAGATCTTGGTGGTGACTCCCTTCTGGTCCAGGCAACAGTTGTTCTACTTTCTTTTGGAAATGGCTAGGGGCAATTACTAAAAGCTTCCTTACAGACTGAGTCTAGTCACACAAGACATGGGTTCTATGGTGTCACCTGTACTTGAAACAAATTCAACTAACTGCTTGGATAATAGAGATTTAATATCTTTTAGAACCTTATTTTCTGAGGACTTGCAGCAGGTATTAAAGGAGACAAAAATACCTAGTTTACTTTGAGACAAACTAGCCCGTCTTTTTCCAGAACTTAAAAATGAGGGAGAAAGGATTCCTCCCACTCTAGATGTCCACAGATTGCTCAGATAATATCTTGACAGAACTGAAACATTAAGAAACTCAGATCATTTATTCATTTCTATAGTAATAAGAATAAAAAAGGACAACCAGTGTCAACGCAGATAATTTCTAAATGGTTGCCCCACGTTATTTCTATTTGTTATTTCCACCATAACAAGTCAAATTTAGTTAGGGTCAAGATATACTCTTCTATGGCCTTGGCTTCTTCAGTGACTTTTCAGAATGGGGAGGACTCCAGAAGTATTGTAGAGGAAGCAACTTAGTTCTCTATACATACTTTTACAAAGAACTATAAAATAGGCTCCTTTTCCAGGTCTAGAACAGACACTGCTAGGATCACCCTCCTGGGGCTCCTTGACTTTCATCCTTCCTCCTCCCAAACATTATAAGCTATAGTATTCTACCTATAGAGCTAAGGCTACTGCAGCAGTTATCTAATGATGGACATTGTGCAGTTGTGTAAGTAAACTTACCATAACAGTAATGATCAGACTTGTTTATTATTATGTTATGGTCCTTGCAATGTTAACAATTAAAATGTAGTACAGGGTGCCTTGATGGCATTCAGATTTGGTACTGGAAGTTTTGCATTTTAGTTTCCCCCAGACATTCAAATAGTCATGTGTCATGAAAGGTGTTATAAATCCATATTCATCTGTTCTTTTGCATACCCCTCTATTACTGATTCTGTTTGTATATTTTGCTATCTCACTACCTCTTTTGCTAAGAACAATTATAACAATATATCATGAAACACACTGCATTTATTTATTTATTGTCTCTCAAAATTCTGCATATACTTTTCGCATTGCATACATGCAAATGTGAAGTACAGAAACACAACACTGCAACCTGCAGTAAAACATGCTTGTTTTTTTGCAAAACCACCATAAATGTGAAGTAGTAAACACACAAATGACGTTGTTACATGCAAAAATGTGCAGCTATCATCTAATATGAAATTCAGTCTTGGTTTCATACTTACACTTGCAAACTAAACAAATGTACTAGGCAGCCTAGACTGAAAGGAAATATAATAAATTCATAAAATGTTTACTTAAATATGTAAGTATTACAAAAATACTCCATAATGACAAAACCAAAATGGCCAAATCTTTTTAATCACTTAGTACTTTTTCAGGATAACATTTGGTCTAATGCAGAAAGCTCATCCAGTACACATTGTAAGTTTCATTGCTGCCTTGCAGTTCACTCTTTTTACTGGTTCTCTCAAGTCCTCTTAAATTTCTCCATAGCTCACCTCTCTGTCACTAATTCTGAAAATACAGTCTATGGTTCCACAACCCTATGTATAAAGATTTACTTTCAAAGATCCAGAAAGTAGCTATCGTCTTCACAAATATTTCTACAGCATATGCACCTGGCAATATTTGTAATTAATGCTGTAATTGCAATATTTATGCAGAGATTTTCTCCCCAGGCCCCTGCTTTAAGTGCACTACTAGCCCAGTCAGGCCTTCCCAGTAAAGAAATATCAAATAAAAATAAATGAAATAGTTTGAGGCCTTTACATCCTCCATTTTTTCTAGTCTCTAAAGAAAAAAAAGAGGGTTAAGCTCATTTACTGTCCTGTCATGTGCTTTAATGCTTCTTTCTTAATCCATTCTGCTCTTCTGATAGTTTTCTTTTGCAGTCCATCTTGATGCATTGCTGAAGGTAGGTAAATTAGCATCTCCTGGTAAAGCTCTCATTTAGTGCCTCCTGCTTAAAATCATGTTGAGATCCGAATAAATGAATTAATTAATAAATAAACAATCTGAAACACTAATCATAAGGCCATTATTCACATTGTGTAAGAGTCCTTGGCTTGCAAGCCTACAAGCAGTATTGGAAGTGTTTGATTTCCAATACTGCTTAGAGACTAGACTGCTCAGCAGCTCTTACACTCTGCATATCATGCCCCTTTACAGCAAACACTGAATACCATTCAGGCATCCATGGCTACTATTGCATGGTTGCCTAAATGATAGCATAGCCTGCTTGCAGGGACAAATAAGCATCTTTTCAAAAGTGCTGAGTCATGCTTCCTAACAGGTTACACCCAGATCAGCTTCCTCTTCACCTCATCCTTGCTACCACCCTGCCTGATGCCCACTGCAAGAATGATATAAAATCAAAAGGTAGATTGTCATTAGCAGCAGCTGCACGTGCAAGTGTGAGTTGCAATAAAACCAAAATCCTTACTGAAATGACAGGTGTGCTGTTCTATATGTGGTACTATCGCTCTGTCTCAGTTCCATACATGCCATTCAGCACATCAGGCAGCAAGTGCCACTCCAGGCACTCGTTCTTTCTGTAGCGGTTTTGGTTTTACAGGATCAGGTTGCTAGCCTGGCACCCAACCCTCCTCAGAGGGTGTATTGCACATATGCACTCACACCTAGGGCCAACTTAGAGTGCCCAATCCACCTACTGCATATCTTTGAAATGTGGGAGGAAACCGGAGCACCTGGAGAAAACCCACATGAACACAGGGAGGACATGCAGACTCCACACAAAAGGCACCCCAGCAGAAAATCAAACTGCAGAACCTCTTGTTGTGAGGTGACAATGCTAACCACTGCACAGCTCATATGTAGTATTACCAGCAAGTAAATAGAGAGAATGAGATATTCGATGTTTTGTTTTCTGCAGCTCTCACCACAATCAGGAAAAGTAAAATGGAGGACATTAAAGGGTATAACCAGCTGTTGAATGAAATGCACAGGATGTGTGAAGATGTTTGCTCTTTCCCATTATTATATGACCATGACGTTAATATATTAAACTTCTCCAAAGTTAATTACAGCTTCCTCTGGGATGATATAAACAGCTTCACAGTCCCCTCTCCCTCTGAAGCAACTGGCACAAATACCCAAAACTACACCAAAGCACTATATGAGCATTTATATAGATACTTGGACCCAGGAATACCCAACAGGACTAAATCATCCTCCACAAGGAAGAGTAATCCTGTCTGGTGAACATCTGTAATAAATAAACTCTGTAAGAAAAGGAAGAAATTGCTCACCAAGACCAAGAAGGAGCAGGTGCCCAATTGGAAGCAATGTCTCCTTAGCCTGAACAAGCAAATAAGAGTACTAGTTAAATCCTCCAAAGCAAACTTCGAGTCCAAACTGGCCACATCTACTAGAGACAATCATAAGGCCTTCTTCATATATGTCCACAACCTCAAAGGAAGCACCCAGATCTGTTCAGAACTGGTGGTCAAGGATAGCACATATACAAATGCTGGCTGACAGATTCAGTGAAAACTTCACCCCTCTATCCCCCCATCAGTAAATCAGGACATCCCCAGTACCTTCCCCTTCTGCTTATATCTAGGGAGCAGGGCATCACTGCTCTTTCAAAGGCAAAAAATACAGCCTCCATGGGAACCGATAACATCCCAGGCTGTGTCCTATGTGAACTCAGGCAGAAACATGCAGCATCATTAGGTGCCCTATTCAACCAAAGCCTGAGTACTGGCTTCATCCCAGCTAAGTGGAGGACAGCCACTGTCATCTCTTTGCACAAAGGTGGAGCGTCCACCAATCTGTGAAATTATAGGCCCATCAGCCTAACTAGCCTGGTCTGCAAGGCCATGGAATGGATTATCATGGACCTCATTAACAAGAACATTGCCAACCTCCAAACACTTGATCCCACACAGTTTGGCTTCATCAAGGGAAGGTCATGTTTGTTAAATTTGGTTGATTTCTTTGAGACAATCACCAAAACAATGGATGAAGGAAAGACGGTGCACATCGCCTTCCTTGACCTGACCAAAGCCTTTGACACTATTCCCCACTTGGGCATAATAGATAAACTTTTTCAACTAGGCATCAATCCATATGTTACCAGATGGGTAACAAACTGGCTCACTGATAGAACCCACCTAGTCAAAATAGGGGAAGCCACCTCAAGCAGTAGACCTGTAACAAGTGGCATACCCCAGGGTTCAGTATTGGGGCCTCTCTTATTTGGGATATAACTTTCTGGGGTGCAAGCCAAAACCAGTGGGCTATGGCTGACCAGGTTTGCAGATGACTGCAAGCTGGGTGCTGTGATCAATTCCCCTAGTGATGTGGACACCCTCCAAGAGGGTCTCACCCAGACAAATGACTGGTGCCAACAACATGGCCTGAAGCTGAATACCAAAAATGCATCATCATCATCCCCTTGGGGAGAGTGATGTCCCCACAAACTATCACATAAATAACAATGTCCTAAGCACGCAATCAGTCGTGAGGGATTTGGGTACCCAGGTTGATAGCAACCTGACTTTTGACCACCATGTTGCTTCCGTTATATGGAAACCCTTCTACATGGCCCACCTCATAAGTAAGGGTATCTCATCCAGGAACAAGAAGTTCATAACATCCCTGTATTCTTCCCTTATAAGGCCCATTGTTGAATACAACACCCCTTTCACATGTACCTCACAAAGCACATTCAGCACTCTGATTTGTTTGTTTAGCAGGTTGATGAAAGGGTTTTTATTCTGCTGGGCATTGCATTTCCTTACTTTTGCTATGACTGTCTTCCTTATGTTGTACAGCCTTTTGATGTTTGCATTCCACCAGGGAGGCTTGTTTTTTGAGTTCTGGAAGACACAGCTGTTTGTTTCTGGTAGACACAGCTGTCTCTATACATTTATTAATATGATTGCACAGTGTATCTATGGACAGTGCCACATAAACAACTGCATTCCCAGGGTTTGGTGAGCTTGAAATTTGGACAAGTTGTCACTTAGTAATAGGAAGTTTGCCTTAGAATAATTTTTAAATACTATCGGGTTAGCTGGGATAACTGGTTTTATGTTTATTTCAGCTTTATGGTCTGACCATATCAGAGAAAACATTACACTTGGAGGGGTGCAGCATGCTGTCATATTAATGAGGACCAGGTCCAGTATGTTTTCTCTCCTATTGAGTGTGTGAACTATCTGATCCATGGTGTTAGTGTTTAAACAATTGAAGAATCTCAGGGCATGCCGGTCAGAGGTTATGTTTCATTCCCAGTTTATAGTTGGGTAGTTAAGATCACCTTTGAATATGTTATTGGATTAAATGGTGAGTGGCTCTATTAAGTTTAAGTATGAGTTGTGGGTTTACTGGGTGATACAGGGGGACCTGTTGCTAGCAAAGATGTGGTATGGGACTTTGCCTATGGTAATTTGGACATAAAGAAGGGTCAAGTTTGTCATCTTGTCTGACTAGCGTTATGGTGACCTTGTTATTGATGTAGACTGAGATACCTCCACCTCTAGTCCTTGCCTCTGCAGTATCTGGCCTAAATGTGTGAAAGGTATTTTAGCCTTGCACAGTTGTGGTATCCTCCTCATTCTCCAAGGTGACAACAGCTTGGAGAGAGTGGAGTTTCTTGTTTATACTTCTGGCCTTGAGCAGTAACACCTTTAGATTCCCTTAAGATGTTTTTTCTTTGTTGGAAGTTTGTTAGTTTGGCATTGATTAAAAAAGACACTGTGGGTGAGGACAATGTTTTAGCCAGTATTCCAAAATCTAGACTTAACAGGTGCAGACCACCCTTGGCAAAGCAACTTAGTCTGTTGACCATATCTTCCAGTGTTGACAAATATTACACCCTTTTAGAATGATATGAAAACACTAAATCCAATCATTAAATTCAATCACCTTTGGTTCATGTTGTGGCATCATCCTTGGTGAAGGTACAATGCTCCTCAGTGCCTGGCTCATACCAGCCTAGAACACATAGTCTGAGATCCATGCAATGACTCTCTTCATACAGTCCAGGAAGGTATTTACAGGTCATTTACAGCCACATGTACTATGACAGAGTCATATCGGTACCTGTTGTCCAATGATCTGAGTGCATGGGTGATCTGGTGGATCCCCTCCCTTGACATGCAACTGACTGTGACTTTCTCCTTATTCAGCCTGGTGAGTGAGAAATCTGAGTGTCTTACAATGGAGTCTCCTATGACTAAAGTATGGGATTGTCTGGTGGCTCTCCTTATGGGCTTTGAAGTTGAGGCTCCATGCAGTGTGGCTGTATGGGATGTTGTGGGCATTGCTGTGGGTGTTGTTTTGGTGAAGTGCTTTTAGGGCTGCTGAGGATATCTGTTGTAGGTCAAATGTTTGGGAGGTCTATAGGGTTTAGGAAGATTACTTTTAAGACCCTTAGGAAATTTGGGACTGTGTGCCTAACCCATGTTGTGTGTGGTGGGTTTAGTGTGTGCACTGCGGACAACATGGTTGGTATTATGTATGCTTGTATGTTAGAATTATGCCTCCTGTGACATTGTGCAAATACATATCTGCCATCCCTGATTAGTTTGTTTGAGAATAAGCTGATGCCCAATAAACATAAGGTAATTGTTACATTGCTTCAGGCACCCATATCCACCAAGCTAGCTGTGGAGATAACAGGAAAGTTTGTGTCCATAGTATCTGGCCTTATTTTGGTAGTCAGTAAGTTGTTGTAGGAATGAAGAGTTGTATGTTGAATATCTATTCCTAGCTAAGTGGGGCACTGCTTGTCAGTGTACAAAGTAGTTTCTCTTCATGCAACCAAGTAAAAGGGTAGTCTTGTTCGGCCAAACATGCAGGAATGCATCAATTAAGTACCAGCAACAAATACAAAATAGCAAACTACACAGTTACACTGCCTGGAAGGCTTTTCAACAGTTTAGATCTCAAGAACCAGCAAATAGAAAAATATTAGAAACTTTTAAAATTATTTAAAGCATAAAGTCAGAAAATAAAGCAGTAGCACTCAACTACAGTTAACTGCTGATAAGATAAAATGGAATTATTTAGTTTCTGAGGATTCATGGTATTATGAACACAGAAAAGATATTGAGGGAAAAAAATCTGTTTTCTCTCCTCAGGCAACTGAGTCTGACTGAGGAGAATATTTCTTCTGATTTTCCCTTTGAAGAGACTTCTTTTTCTGAAACTATAACTAGGATGAATAATTTTTTCAGTGGAAACAAAATGTTTGATTACAACTGGAATTCTCTCAGCCTACTGCTGTTCCTCCTGTTCTTTCTTGCTTCAGAGGAAGTTTTTATTACAGCCTGCAACATGCCACACAGTCAGCCTACAGTACCTTAGAAGGCAGATAGACTGTATAAGGTACTCAGTCTTATAAATATTTGTTTTCTATTTTCAGATCTGACCCTGCAGTGATTTCCTTTTCTAATGCTTCTACAGCCAAACGTGTGATACGTGCTATTCCCTTCCCCTCTGACAAGGATGGGAAGGTTTTCTTATAGATTTGGGAAAAGAGTATATTTCTCTGTCACTCTTATGCATAGGATTCTTACCCATAAATCACATGTGTTAAAAAATTTTGCTTGCTTCTTTTGAAAATATGAGGAACATTATTTCCATGTTTGCTTCTACTGAGGGCAAAGCTTCACTAATGCACTTATTGTGTCTATTTTAAGTAACCAAAAATTATTTGAAGTGTGTTTATGACTTAGCTGATACCACAGAACAAGAGCTACTGGGTCTTTTATACAAAGACTTGCAGGGTTATGCTCTCATAATTTCCCTGAAGATGTTAAAGCTGAAATTTTGGATTTTCTCCTTGATAAGGAGGGTGCATTTCAACCATCTGCTGCTGAGGCCCTGAAAAAAATGAAATGAGAGAGGGAAACTGATTTAAAGGGGGACTCATATTTTTCAGCCTTACTTCTCCAAGTTTTTAAAGGTTTCATCCCTAACTCAGGAACCTTTATAAAGAGCAAATTAATCAATCTCAGCAAAGGTCTGACAAGCAGACATTCAAAAATCAATGGTAAGGTGGCTCCAAGAAGATGGAGGACCTTCCAGAAACAAGGGCAGTCAAACAAGTCTTAATGACTTTATACGTATACTACCTTCTCATCCTACACTGGCAGCCCTTTATGTCTTCTCAAAAACCTTGTCTTTTCATTTATCTCTTTGGAACAGATAATCTCAGGCAAATGGGTTCTGAGACTGATCCATCAGGCCACTGTTGGCAGTGGGAGTCCTTACTTCCTTTTCAAGGGATTTCTTCTCATCCCCTAGAGCAAATGTCTTTATTTTCCCCTGTCATTCAGTACCTGCTGGCTCAAGGGGTGATAGAGCCTTTTCTTCTTTCCATGACTGGGAAAAGTTTTTATTTAAGAATGTTTTTGGCACCAAAGAAAGAAGCTTCATGGAGACCAGTCCTAGATCTTTCCCTTCACAACCAGTTTGTGAAAGTTCCAAAATTTAAAATACTATCCTTTCACAACCTGTTAGCCCTTATTCCCCCCTTCTTGTTTTGGTAACTAGATCTAAAGGATGCCCAATATCACATTCTTATAGCCACAGATTTCAAACATTTAAAAGTTTTCTTTGTCTATATTACACTTTCAGTTCTCAGCATCAACTCTTGGGTTATCGACTTCTTCTAGGGTGTTCATATAATGTCTACCTCTAGTCATAGCTCATTGTAGAGTGCAAGGCATTCACATTTTTTCACATTTTTTTTTTATTTAGATTACTTGCTTATCTTTGCAGAATTTTTTTCAAAGTTCCATGAATTTCTTACTTGGGTAAGAGTTCTCCATTGCAGACTGGGTTTCCAGGAGAATTCAAAAGTGTTGTTTGACTACTTTCTATTAGATTATATTTACGGAGTGTCTCCTAGATACTTCAGTTCACAGAGTTTCTTCCACAGGAAAAAAAGTAGATTTATACCAAGTCTTTTTCCAGTGAATCCAAGACTTCAGCAAAGGAATTTCCCAGAAGAAAATATGACTGATTGCATCTATGATTTTCATGATTCCTCTAGTCACAATCCACATGAGAAAAATTCAATGGTCCTGCAAATGTGTGTGGTCCTAAGATTAACATCCCCCGATGTTTTAAATTCCAGTTCTGGGATTTGAAAGAGGAAGCTTCTTTGGTGGAAAGACCAGTGTTTATCTGAAGTCAGACCTCCCATTCTCTTTCTTTGAGATTCAATACAATTTGTAACAATAGATGTCTCAGACTTTGCTTGAGAAACCGAGTCTTTGGGGTAAAAGTGCAGGTTGTTTGAAATAAAAAGGAGAGGCCAAAACACATAAACATGAAGGAGCTGTTGGTACTTATAAATACACTGAACTATGCCAATCATCTATGGTCCACAGGACCTCTGCAAGTGATTACAGACAGCCCCACAATGATGTGTTACATAAATAAAGGGAAGTGCAGATCTTATCCTATGTGCAGATTAGTCCCAATAGCCTGGATATAGCAATTCATAGCAATTCAGCATAATCTCACTTAACATGTGTCTTACATTACATCAGGACAAAACACTGGGAAAGACAATCAGACAGGACAAGAACATACCCTCACAAATGGAAAATGAAACAAGGTGTCTTCCAGGATTTTCTTCAGCTGTGTGGAACACCTTAGGTAGATCTATTTGACTCTATTCACAACAAGCAACTGGCAAAATGCTGCTCCAGAAATCCTTACAAGTAGTCCTGTAAAACAGATGCATTCTCATTTCCTTGGACAGGAATGCTCCTATATGTCTTTCCACCCTTTACAGTGATATCTAAGGACATTTCAAAATTTCAGAAGGACTCTCCAAAGATCTTGATGGTGACTCCCTTCTGGTCCAGGCAACAGTTGTTCTACTTTCTTTTGGAAATGGCTAGGGGCAATTACTAAAAGCTTCCTTACAGACTGAGTCTAGTCACACAATACATGGGTTCTATGGTGTCACCTGTACTTGAAACAAATTCAACTAACTGCTTGGATAATAGAGATTTAATATCTTTTAGAACCTTATTTTCTGAGGACTTGCAGCAGGTATTAAAGGAGACAAAAATACCTAGTTTACTTTGAGACAAACTAGCCCGTCTTTTTCCAGAACTTAAAAATGAGGGAGAAAGGATTCCTCCCACTCTGGATGTCCACAGATTGCTCAGATAATATCTTGACAGAACTGAAACATTAAGAAACTCAGATCAGTTATTCATCTCTATAGTAATAAGAATAAAAAAGGACAACCAGTGTCAACGCAAATAATTTCTAAATGGTTGCCCCACGTTATTTCTATTTGTTATTTCCACCATAACAAGTCAAATTTAGTTAGGGTCAAGATATACTCTTCTATGGCCTTGGCTTCTTCAGTGACTTTTCAGAATGGGGAGGACTCCAGAAGTATTGTAGAGGAAGCAACTTAGTTCTCTATACATACTTTTACAAAGAACTATAAAATAGGCTCCTTTTCCAGGTCTAGAACAGACACTGCTAGGATCACTCTCCTGGGGCTCCTTGACTTTCATCCTTCCTCCTCCCAAACATTATAAGCTATAGTATTCTACCTATAGAGCTAAGGCTACTGCAGCAGTTATCTAATGATGGACATTGTGCAGTTGTGTAAGTAAACGTACCATAACAGTAATGATCAGACTTGTTTATTATTATGTTATGGTCCTTGCAATGTTAACAATTAAAATGTAGTACAGGGTGCCTTGATGGCATTCAGATTTGGTACTGGAAGTTTTGCATTTTAGTTTCCCCCAGACATTCAAATAGTCATGTGTCATGAAAGGTGTTATAAATCCATATTCATCTGTTCTTTTGCATACCCCTCTATTACTGATTCTGTTTGTATATTTTGCTATCTCACTACCTCTTTTGCTAAGAACAATTATAACAATATATCATGAAACACACTGTATTTATTTATTTATTGTCTCTCAAAATTCTGCATATACTTTTCACATTGCATACATGCAAATGTGAAGTACAGAAACACAACACTGCAACCTGCAGTAAAACATGCTTGTTTTTTTGCAAAACCACCATAAATGTGAAGTAGTAAACACACAAATGACGTTGTTACATGCAAAAATGTGCAGCTATCATCTAATATGAAATTCAGTCTTGGTTTCATACTTACACTTGCAAACTAAACAAATGTACTAGGCAGCCTAGACTGAAAGGAAATATAATAAATTCATAAAATATTTACTTAAATATGTAAGTATTACAAAAATACTCCATAATGACAAAACCAAAATGGCCAAATCTTTTTAATCACTTAGTACTTTTTCAGGATAACATTTGGTCTAATGCAGAAAGCTCATCCAGTACACATTGTAAGTTTCATTGCTGCCTTGCAGTTCACTCTTTTTACTGGTTCTCTCAAGTCCTCTTAAATTTCTCCATAGCTCACCTCTCTGTCACTAATTCTGAAAATACAGTCTATGGTTCCACAACCCTATGTATAAAGATTTACTTTCAAAGATCCAGAAAGCAGCTATCGTCTTCACAAATATTTCTACAGCATATGCACCTGGCAATATTTGTAATTAATGCTGTAATTGCAATTTTTATGCAGAGATTTTCTCCCCAGGCCCCTGCTTTAAGTGCACTACTAGCCCAGTCAGGCCTTCCCAGTAAAGAAATATCAAATAAAAATAAATGAAATAGTTTGAGGCCTTTACATCCTCCATTTTTTCTAGTCTCTAAAGAAAAAAAAGAGGGTTAAGCTCATTTACTGTCCTGTCATGTGCTTTAATGCTTCTTTCTTAATCCATTCTGCTCTTCTGATAGTTTTCTTTTGCAGTCCATCTTGATGCATTGCTGAAGATAGGTAAATTAGCATCTCCTGGTAAAGCTCTCATTTAGTGCCTCCTGCTTAAAATCATGTTGAGATCCGAATAAATGAATTAATTAATAAATAAACAATCTGAAACACTAATCATAAGGCCATTATTCACATTGTGTAAGAGTCCTTGGCTTACAAGCCTACAAGCAGTATTGGAAGTGTTTGATTTCCAATACTGCTTAGAAACTAGACTGCTCAGCAGCTCTTACACTCTGCATATCATGCCCCTTTACAGCAAACACTGAATACCATTCAGGCATCCATGGCTACTATTGCATGGTTGCCTAAATGATAGCATAGCCTGCTTGCAGGGACAAATAAGCATCTTTTCAAAAGTGCTGAGTCATGCTTCCTAACAGGTTACACCCAGATCAGCTTCCTCTTCACCTCATCCTTGCTACCACCCTGCCTGATGCCCACTGCAAGAATGATATAAAATCAAAAGGTAGATTGTCATTAGCAGCAGCTGCACGTGCAAGTGTGAGTTGCAATAAAACCAAAATCCTTACTGAAATGACAGGTATGCTGTTCTATATGTGGTATTATCGCTCTGTCTCAATTCCATACATGCCATTCAGCACATCAGGCAGCAAGTGCCACTCCAGGCACTCGTTCTTTCTGTAGCGGTTTTGGTTTTACAGGATCAGGTTGCTAGCCTGGCACCCAACCCTCCTCAGAGGGTGTATTGCACATATGCACTCACACCTAGGGCCAACTTAGAGTGCCCAATCCACCTACTGCATATCTTTGAAATGTGGGAGGAAACCGGAGCACCTGGAGAAAACCCACATGAACACAGGGAGGACATGCAGACTCCACACAAAAGGCACCCCAGCAGAAAATCAAACTGCAGAACCTCCTGTTGTGAGGTGACAATGCTAACCACTGCACAGCTCATATGTAGTATTACCAGCAAGTAAATAAAGAGAATGAGATATTCGATGTTTTGATTTTCTGCAGCTCTCACCACAATCAGGAAAAGTAAAATGGAGGACATTAAAGGGTTTAACCAGCTGTTGAATGAAATGCACAGGATGTGTGAAGATGTTTGCTCTTTCCCATTATTATATGACCATGAAGTTAATATATTAAACTTCTCCAAAGTTGATTACAGCTTCCTCTGGGATGATATAAACAGCTTCACAGTCCCCTCTCCCTCTGAAGCAACTGGCACAAATACCCAAAACTACACCAAAGCACTATATGAGCATTTATATAGATACATGGACCCAGGAATACCCAACAGGACTAAATCATCCTCCACAAGGAAGAGTAATCCTGTCTGGTGAACATCTGTAATAAATAAACTCTGTAAGAAAAGGAAGAAATTGCTCACCAAGACCAAGAAGGAGCAGGTGCCCAATTGGAAGCAATGTCTCCTTAGCCTGAACAAGCAAATAAGAGTACTAGTAAAATCCTCCAAAGCAAACTTCGAGTCCAAACTGGCCACATCTAGACAATCATAAGGCCTTCTTCACAAATGTCCACAACCTCAAAGGAAGCACCCAGATCTGTTCAGAACTGGTGGACAAGGATAGCACATATACAAATGCTGGCTGACAGATTCAGTGAAAACTTCACCCCTCTACCCCCCCCCCATCAGTAAATCAGGACATCCCCAGTACCTTCCCCTTCTGCTTATATCTAGGGAGCAGGGCATCACTGCTCTTTCAAAGGCAAAAAATACAGCCTCCATGGGATCCAATAACATCCCAGGCTGTATCCTATGTGAACTCAGGCAGAAACATGCAGCATCATTAGGTGCCCTATTCAACCAAAGCCTGAGTACTGGCTTCATCCCAGCTGAGTGGAGGACAGCCACTGTCATCTCTTTGCACAAAGGTGGAGCGTCCACCAATCTGTGAAATTATAGGCCCATCAGCCTAACTAGCCTGATCTGCAAGGCCATGGAATGGATTATCATGGACCTCATTAACAAAGACATTGCCAACCTCCAAACACTCATCAAGGGAAGGTCATGTTTGTTAAATTTGGTTGATTTCTTTGAGACAATCACCAAAGCAATGGATGAAGGAAAGACGGTGCACATCGCCTACCTTGACCTGACCAAAGCTTTTGATACTATTCCCCACTTGGGCATAATAGATACACTTTTTCAACTAGGCATCAATCCATATGTTATCAGATGGGTAACAAACTGGCTCACTGATAGAACCCACCTAGTCAAAATAGGGGAAGCCACCTCAAGCAGTAGACCTGTAACAAGTGGCATACCCCAGGGTTCAGTATTGGGGCCTTTGTTATTTGGGATATAATTTTCTGGGGTGCAGGCCAAAACCAGTGGGCTATGGCTGACCAGGTTTGCAGATGACTGCAAGCTGGGTGCTGTGATCAATTCCCCTAGTGATGTGGACACCCTCCAAGAGGGTCTCACGCTGACAAATGACTGGTGCCATAAACATGGCTTGAAGCTGAATACCAAAAATGCATCATCATCCCCTTGGGGAGAGTGATGTCCCCACAAACTATCACATAAATAACAATGTCTTAAGCACGCAGTCAGTCGTGAGGGATTTGGGCACCCAGGTTGATAGCAACCTGACTTTTGACCACCATGTTGCTTCCGTTATATAGAAAGCCTTCTACATGGCCCACCTCATAAGTAAGGGTATCTCATCCAGGAACAAGAAGTTCATAACATCCCTGTATTCTTCCCTTATAAGGCCCATTATTGAATACAACACCCCTTTCACATGTACCTCACAAAGCACATTCAGCATCTGGAGAGACCACAGAGGTTCCTCACCAGGGGAATCCAGGGCCTCAAATATCTATCATACACAAATAGGCTAAAAGCCCTATCCCTCTACTCAGTTTCATACAAACTCCTCAGAGGTCACCTCTATCTGGCATACAAGACAATCTTGGACCCTGTCATGATGGGACTGCTGCATATCCACAAGTCAAGCTCCATTTGAGTAACCCACATGCACAGCCTCAACCTGGTCTGTGAAATCAACAGGACATGTTGGTGGCACAGATTTGTGTCCCAGAGACTCCCCCATCTGTGGAATAGACTCCCTCTCCATGTCAAGCAGAGTGTATATTTGGGGTACTTTTTCTTCTGGTTTTGAACTTGATGGGCTTTAATGTTAATGATTTTCTGTTGTCGTTTTAATTAATTTAATTTATTTTACATTTGTTTACTGGGAGTGTCCGACTGGACTAGTTGCCCAGTTCAGTGGAAGCCTGGGGTGAAAAGCTCCAAGAATATAATATTACAATAGAACACAGAAGATTAACATGTATTTTAGTGTAATTATATACAGCAAGTATTATAAAATAAACATAATTACAATTAATACAATTATTTAAATGATTCAGGATGATATCAGAGATGCAAAAGTGTTAGAGGGAGTCAGATGATCATATTAGAAGTTAGATATATGTTGTTTGTAAATAATGAGACTGGTCTAGTAATGGATGTTAGAGTAACCAGATGTCACTTGCTGAGACAGAGGTAGAAATTGAATGGTATTGTAATTAGTTGTGAAATCTTGAAAAAAATGTGAATTAATGAAGAGAAAACAGTGGCGTCTTGAGAGAGGAGTAGTAGAGAATTAGGAGTAGAAAGCGAAGAGTGAAGGTAAAGAGTAGAGTCTGGTTAGCCTGGGGAAGAGCAGGTGCAAATACAGTTATTTGTAAGATGTTCCTTGAGTAGTTTTTTGAAAGCGGAAGAGTTGGTTGTGAGAACCATTTGCAGAGGAATAGAGTTACAGATTGTAGATATTTATTTGGAGAACAGAGTATCCCAATGACTGTTATTTGATCTAGTGACATCAAGCAATAATCTGTTGGATAAGCGGAGGGATCTAGTGTTAGAGTAGGGTTGTTATAATTGTTTTAGGGCAGGGCAGTTATCTGGTTGGTGATGATGGTATGAGTGGTTGTTAGCTGATTGAAGGTTAACAATTTTGGAAGTTCAATCTAGTTTAGTTGGTGGAGAGCTAGGCAATGGTGGGATCTGTGTGTGTGGTTAGAGCTGAACCTGGCAGGTTTCTAGCATATTAAGGTCAGTTTTTCTTAGATTTGTAAAAGAGAGGTGTATAAGAGGGTGAACAGTAGATGTGTTCTGGCAATGATCTATCTGGAAGTATTGGTGAGGAATGGCTTGGTTCTAAACAGGGTCCCTAGTTTGATGTGTACTTTTTTAATTGTCTAGGTTATGTGTTTGTCATATTTAAGGGTTTTATCGATACTGATGGCTAACAGCTTGGTGTGTTCCACAAGTTCAATTTTGGTGTTATTGGAGGAGTAGATAATGAAGGGATTGGGAAGCTGAGCTCTTTGCTGTTTCAGAATAGCATTAATTTGATCTTATTTGGGTTAATTATGAGTTGAGTGAGAGAGAGAGATAATGTTCGATGTCTGTAAGTGCTTTTTGAGTTATTTGTAAGAGTTTAAGAATAGAGGAGGCTGGAGAGATGAGATACAAATCATCAACATATTGTATGATAGATGCTGTTTGGGTTGCTGAACTGAGGTTGTTAGTAAAAATGGTAAAGAGTATTGGTCCAAGAATTGAACCTTGTGTTACACTTTATACTGGTAGTGGAGATGAGATTTCTTTTTGCCACTTGATTGCTCGTTGAATTTAAGACAAGTAGCTGTGGAACCATAGGATGGCTGTTTGGGAAAGGTTTATGGAGTTAAGTTTGTTGAGAAGTTGTTGATGCAAAACTGTGTCAAAAGCTTTTGACATGTTGAGGAAGACAGATGATACAAATATTCCTTTGTTTCTAAGCTGGTTAACTGTGTCATTGTAACTAATGAAGGTGGTTGTGATGCTGTGTTTTGGTTTAAAATCATGCTGAGAGTTAGAGAGAAAGTTATTGTCTAGTAGATAATGAATTTGTTGTGAATGCATGCATTTCTTGAGGATTTTAGTCAGGGGTGGAAGCATTGCGATTGACCTGTAGTTAGATAGCTGTATGGAAGTGCCACCTTTGTGAAGGGGATAATTCATGAAATTTTCTATAGTTTGGGGATATAATGTTCTGAGATGAAGCGTTTGATTAGTAGGAAGACTGGGTATGCAATGGTGTTGGTTGCAAGTTTAAGAAACTAAGTTGGGAGTCTGTCGGCTGCGAGAGATGTTGGCTTTAGTTTTTCAAGGAGTTTGTTAATGTAACTGGTCTGTATAAGTGAGCAGGTGAAAGGCATAAGATGGGAAGAAGAGCTGGGTGGAACTATTGGCGGGGTTTTGCTGTCATTATTTAGCAGTACTAGTACTGAACTCGTGAAGTGTAAATTGAATTGGGCGGCAATAGACTGAGTTGTTAGGGGTTGATGGGGTAGGTGTAGTACTTTGTTTGGGGTTAATAAGTTGTGGAACTCAAAGTTGTTAGTTTCATTGTTTTTACATGAATACATGTCCTTGTATGACCCTTAAAGCCCACACAAAGCACTAAAAGAACAACCTGAAGAGGGCCTGCTAGTGTAGGAGCATGATTTTCTCTTGTATTCTGTAGTCCAACTCCCTGAGCATATAACCCAGCATGCTGCTTACTCTTACTCTTCACCTTGTGGTCAAATATGGATGCACTTAACAACTGCACCTAGTTACCATCAGCTACTCCAGCTGATATATGAAACTAATAGTGCAGTACTTTACATCTGTCACCTGTGAACTTCAGTTGGTGTTCTTCAACCCTAAATTATTCCTTAGACTCTTATCCCATCATTCTTTGCTGTACCTGACTTTATGTGAATACTAGAGAGATTGGACTTGCTCCCCCAAATACAGAGAAGAAAATTAGATCCTAGTTTGAGATCTTACTTCACTTATCATGACCTTTCTTCATTTATTCTTTGCATCTTTCCTGTCACTGTAATTCTCCAAATCTTTCCTTTAACTACTTAGTAATCCACTGTTTCAGTCTCAGTCCTATCAAAATACTCTGGCATCAAAAGTAATCATCAGACTTCAAAACAATTGAAAACACACTGCATTAAAAGAAATAAAATATACAATAAACCTCACAACTCTGCAAACCCCTTACTTTGATACTTTATTTAATATATTGGCCTTATAACTTACATACTAAATTCAGTAACTTCTGGTTTAAGTTTAATTTCTGATCACAAAGCGTAATATATGCATTGCATTTAATTCTTCTGAATTCCATACATTTATTCCTCAACAACTTCAGCTACGCTTACCATCTCAGGCAGGTGAAATTCATAAAATCAAAACTTGTCTACACATCAGTGTAATATACTGCTGTATTAACTTTATTTTTTTTTATTTTGTTGTTTTACATTTACCAGTAGCAATTGTAAAGCAAAACATTTGAAGAGCTTGCAAAATTTCTAAATTTTGCATGGTTCTTTCTCAGCTTTTCAGGATCTATTATATGATCTTTGACAGCTGAATTACTGACCCACAAAAGAAGAGTTCACCTCAAACCTTCATTAATTATATATATAATTCAATGGTCACACAGCAGCAACACATATGCTAGCAAAAACATAAAGTGAGTGTTTAATAAAATAAATTCAATTAAAGAAACAAATGACTAAAGACCACACACAGCCCAATAAGCTGACCAAATGAACGTGTAACAAATGTATTTATCCTTGGTGACTAGCTTTTAAATTCCTCTATATCCAAATCATAAAAGGGGATCATCTGACAGTCTTTTCTGATTATGAAACTATATTGGCTGCTCTTTTGGAGATTATAGTCCTCAGGGAAAGTCATCATCCTTCCCATCAGGCTTTACTCTATGACATTCCTTGCCATTATTATTAGGCTACCAGCCTTATAGCTTCCGGTGTTTTCTTGCCTTCATGCACACTTCTACAAGGGTCGCAATCATGCCATGATAAAGTCCTCAGGTATGTCTGCACCAGCCATTGATCTGCTGAAGTTATTCATTACAGTATCTGGTAATTTACAGGCCATATGCCTCAGCTACTTTGGAAGCAAGCAGTTGGATTCTTTACTTCATCTTTGCTTATGGCAGGCAGTTTACTCACTGCCTTGTCTCCACCATGGGCACCTTCCACATATTTCTTTAGTCTGCCTTAGTTTTCCTCCCTTCCCCTCAAGTAAGCTAAGATGAAGAAGGGGGTTGGGATTGTGGCCTAACGGTTAAGGCGTTTGCCTTACGAACACAAAGTGCAGGGTTTGAGTCTCACAAGGGATAATTGGCTAGGCTCACAAGGGCAGTTAACCTAGTACTTACCTAAGAAGCTATTCAATACCTCTGTCTTTTCTCTGTATTTCATAATTTTACTCATCCTTGATCAAAATGCGTTGGCCTGTTCCTTCCTTGATACTCCCTGATACATAGCTAAGAAAACCTAACTCTCTCTCTCTCTGGTTGTACCCTTGATGCCATTAAGTGCATTCTTACCCTTCTTTTTCCACTCTTCCTACCCCTCCTACTCCTATCTTCTGACAATTTATTACCCCTATATTTCGATATAACCTCACCAAGCTTACCATATTTTTTTTATGATTTTAGCCTCATTTTCAGCCATGGTCTTAGCCCTAATTATGCCTTCCTTTACTATTTCTAAAGAAAGTTCACACCACTCATTTACTTTAACCTGCTTGTCTAAAATTCCATGCACATGTCTTTGGTGCTTACAATTTTGTGTCTAATGGTATTTTGGAAAGCTGTTTGATAAGAAGTCACAAGAAATGTGATTTAGTTACTCTGCTGGTCAGTTTTGGACAAATGTATAATTAGAAATACAAAGAGTAATAAAGCCCTGACTATAACTCCAGTGACCTGAGTTTGACTAGCAGCTGGAACACCTGTTAGGCATGAGAAATGGTGTGTTTAAGTTGGTACACCTCTTTCGGGGGGGGGGGGTTGCTGGGAAACACTGTCAGTGGTAGAATTACCACTGCAGACTATTCATATGCACATCATGGCAACCAATTGCATGTTAACCCCATGGATGTTTTAAACATGCACAGGGGATGATAGGGCTGAAATGCAAAATACCCTTGCCCCTAACACAGGAATGATGTCTCCCACTATAGCCATGCTCAATTCTTGCCCCAGGGGAACGAATTGACCACAGGGGTCTTGCCCTCAGGGAATGAATGCATATCTACAGCAGCTATGAGGGCAGGGCATGATGGCCATCAGGGAAGCAGCCTAAAAATGCATGCCTTAGTTCATATCAATAACATTTTAACTGCACAACGTACCCTTCCTGATGGCAAATTTCTTATCAGGTCAAGTGAACAATGTGTCACTTACATTTGATGCATGTTACTAAAGTGCAAACAATTAGGGTTCCCTTACAAACTATTAGCAAACCCTAAATACCAATGCACTGCACTAAATAAATAAACTTTACATTTAATCTTCAAAAACAAACACTTTGCACTGAGTAAAAAGGATTTAAATCATCTTCATCTGGAGAATGTCATTTCAGCCTGATCCTAGTTCTTACAGTAGGAGTCCCAGAACAGAGTATAGAAGACTAGTTAGAAGCTGAAGGAATTTGACAGCCTTCCATTCTTTTATCTGCAGAGTTTTCAGAATAACTGTAGGCGTACCACACAGCCTGCATTGTACTGGAAGATGGTAAATTGTCCTGAAAACATAAAACCATGCCCTTTTGAATATACTCTAGACTGGGTTTTGTAATTTATAATGCCTGTAAGAGAATCATTTCAGGATTATAAATGGGGCGACAAAACACGGAGAAGTAGGTTAAAGAGCTGTACATATGCAAGAGTACAAGGAAGGAAGTCTTAACCCAGCCATCTCCATGTCTGGTAATGTCATACTTTTACAGCAGTATCAAGAAAGTTATTCAGTTATTTTATA
Source organism: Protopterus annectens (assembly GCF_019279795.1). Taxonomy (NCBI): domain Eukaryota; kingdom Metazoa; phylum Chordata; order Ceratodontiformes; family Protopteridae; genus Protopterus; species Protopterus annectens. Next base: position 1,639,564,583 of record NC_056733.1, on the reverse strand, counting down.
CACATTTTGTATTTGATTAATAACTTATTGGTAGGGTATAGAAGAACACCGTATCAAATATGCACACTTACAATAAACAGCATTATTATTGCATTCATCCCCTGGAAAAAAATGAACCAAGGAGTCTACATAATATTATTGCTTTTTATGTAAGTTACTGTCTTCATATGAATCAGCATTATTATGTCCATAATTAACATATACAAACATTTCCTTTTAGTGTGTAGTTTCAAATCTTGAGATTTGGAGGTACTTTGGACTTATTGCATTTTACTCCAAAGCCTGATGCAGCACTGAAGTTCTATAACTGGCTCTAGAGATGACATAGGAGTAGCAGTAATGTTTCTTACAGTGTTTATCATGTGAGCCATGATGGAGGCAAGTAAGACAGCATGGTTCATGAGCCGCTTGACTAAAATAAACAAATGCTTCTTATGTTTTAGACACTAAGTGCAAGACAATTGGGAGAACTGTCTGGGTATCCCTGTCTCTATTCTTTTTCAAAGATGTACAGGAAGTAAAGTGCACAATTCATGCCATGGTCCATGTTTTGTCATACTTCTGTTAGAGGAAAATTACTTCTAAGAACAGATATGCACTAAAGAGTAATGGAACTCTGCTGGTCTGTTGTGCTAAATGGTTTCCAGACTTTCAGAAGGAAAAAAGCTATTATTGGGGCTTGCACTTTTCTGGCAACCTTTAGTAATGTTATGTATAGTTTTATGTTTTTGTTAGTCTGTCAATGCTCAATTAAATTTGAGGACAATAACACATATGAGATACAGAGAAACACACTGGAGTGCAGACAAACTGCTGAAAATGCCATAAAAATATATTTACCTAAAGGAAATGAAAGTGGTCATATGGTTGAGGAATTAATGCAACAGACAAATCTAGGCTTATTTCAAAGATGGAAGGAAGAGATTGCCTGCATAAAGGAAGCATACTAAGGTAAAAATAATATAACAAACAGGTTTATACATGACAGAATATAATAAAACTGCAACTGAAGTTTCTGGTTTTATTTTGTTTCAGCTCTTTCCTTATAATAAGCCATTGTTTGTAGGGCATAATAAAGCTTCTACTTTTTTCATGTCAAGTTATGTTAATCAATGATCACATATGAATACTGCAAGAGATTTTGCTTTGGCTTAAAAGCAGCAGAAAAAGCATTAGTGGTTGCTAGGAATTCACTTGGGATGTGGATACTTTTTAAGCATAGGGTGCAAGTTTCAGATTTTTGGCATACTGAAACTATAATTGGCAAAAGTGAATATTTGAATGGCAGCTATCAGGCCTCTTTTCACTCTTGTCAAAGAATACATTTTGGAGAAATTATAAACCAAGTTAAAACTTGTTTAATCTAGGATATTTTTATTACCTGCTAATTCTCAAAATAAGGTAAAAAATACATTTGTTTATTGGTTGTACTGGGAGCAAATGCAGATGAGATTGTGAAGAGTGTAATTATTTAGAGTTTATTTTATGAAGAATTATATATAATGGCATTCTGGACAAACTTTTAAACTAAAATTCTGTTCTTCCTTATCCATCAGATGGGGATAATTGCATTCCTTTCTGTAAAACTTTTATCTGGTCTTGACAGCCCACAGGGGTGGATAAAACAATGTTAAATGTGGCCAAATAATGATGATGACTGCAGTCAAGTTAAAAGCTTTTTGTTTTACTTCTGAAATTTAGGATTTTTTCAGTAGGCAAAGCGATAACATGCATTAAAGTTTCTTAGGATTATTTCTATAGAATCTAACTAAGACTTAACTTGTATAATCTGTATCTGTGTACTTGCTTTCTGTTGACAAAAAACAGTAGAAACATGTCCATAAACTTATGAATACTTGAATATCTTCTGATATCCTACAGTTGATCTTTCTGTACAGACATGCATGTTTATACACATTTTGTTTGAAAAAGTAACCACAGTAGACCAGGATGAGGGTTGAAACACACCTCCCTGGACTATATGAAGAGAGATATGATTGAGCTTGTTGAATATGTGTCCCAGGCAAGTATGTCCCTAGCCTTAAGCAACATTTTACCATCACCCAGAATGATGCCTCAATACAAACAGAAAATGATTGACTTTAACAATTGGCTTAGTTTTTGGTGTCATTCCAGGGGGATCCAGTACCTGACAGCCTGGGAAGATATGAACGGCAGACCACAATGCTTTGTTAGAGATGGTCTGCATCTGTCTCACTTGGGCTTCAGGCTTCTGGCAAAGGCCCTTGCCTCCCCCATAGTGCCTTTTTTAGGAAAAGTCATGAGGTCAATACTACAAACATAAAAATTTCAACACAATGCAAATTAAAGGTCATGCTGCTAAACGCTAGGAGTCTAAACATGAAACTGCACTCATTGCAAGCATTCTTAACCCTGGAAGATGCTGACATTTGTGCAGTCACAGAAACCGGGTTCAAAGGTGCACAGAGCACCCCGCCTTACCTGATTACTCATCCTAGCACACATTCATACCCCGAACTGTGAGCAGCAAAGCCAAAGGAGGTGGAGTTTCAATACATATTAAAGACACGCATACCTCCAGGCTGGTCAAACTGTATGGCACACAGGAGAAACTCCAGGTGCAGTTAACCATTGACAAGACATCTATTCAAATTATAGCTAGCTACAGGCCCCCAAGTTTGACTCAAGATGCCCACTCCACCTATCTGGACCTCTTCAAATCTATCAAGATTCAACCCTTTGCCCTCATCCTGGGTGACTTTAATTACCCAACCACAGATTGGAAAAACTACTCATGCCAGAACAAAAATGCCCAAAGAGTCCTCGATTTTATTAATGCAAATGCCTTGGAATCACTAGTCAATACCTCCACAAGAGGTTTTAATATCTTGGATGTGGTATTAACCAACATGAGTAACCACTGCAGCACCCCTACAGTATCATCCTCCCTGGTAAGATCTGACCATAAAGCAGTCACTTTCGAAGTCACCATCTCCTATGACCCCCCATCTAGCTAGGGTCAAACAAAAAACTTCTCCAAAGCTGATTATAACCTCCTGAGGGATGGTATAAACAGCTTCATAGCTCCCACCCCCACTGTAGGAACTGGCACCAATGTCCAAATCTACACCAAAGTACTATACGACCATTTATATAGATGCATTGAATCAGGAATACCTGACAGGACAAAATCATCCTTCACAAGGAAGAGTAAACCAGTTTGGTGGACATCTGCAATAAATAAACTATATAACAAAAGGAAAAAATTACTGTCCAGGACCAAGAAGGACCAGGTGCCCAATTGGAAGCAATCAGTCCTTAGCCTGAACAAGCAAATAAGAGTACTGGAGAAATCCTCTAAAGCCAACTTTGAGTCCAAATTAGCCACATCTACTAGAGACAGTCATAAGGCCTTCTTCACATTAGTCCAAAATCTCAGAGGAAGCACCCAGATCTGTTCATAACTGGTGGTCAAGGACACCACATACACAAATGCTGTAGATATAGCCAATCTACTGGCTGACAGATTCAGTGTAAACTTCATCCCTCTGTCCCCCATCAGTAAATCAGGACACCCCCAGTACCTGCCCCCCCACCCCTTATCTCTAGGGAACAGGTCATCACTGCCATCTCAAAGGCAAAAAATACAGCTTCCATGGGACCCGATAACATCCCTGGCTGCATCCTACATGAACTCAGGCATGAACTTGCAACACCATTAGACACCTTATTCAACCAAAGCCTGAGTACCGGCTGTGTCCCAGCTGAGTGGAGGACAGCCACTGTCATCCCTTTACACAAAGGTGGAGCATCCACTGAACTGGAAAATTATAGACCCATCAGCCTAACTAGCCTGATCTACAAGGCCATGGAATGGATTATCATGGACCTCATTAACAGGGACATTGGCAACCTTCAAACACTCCACCCCACACAGTTTAGCTTTGTCAAGGGGAAGTCATGTCTGTGAAATCTGGTTGACTTTTTTGAGACAGTCACCAAAGCCATGGATGAGGGGAAGACAGTGCACACCGCCTACCTTGACCTGACCAAAGCCTTTGAGACTATTCCCCACTTGGGCATAGCAGATAAACTCTCTTAACTAGGCATCAATCCATATATTACCAAATGGGTAGCAAACTGGCTCACTGATAGAGCCCACCTAATCAAAATACGGGAATCCACCTCAAGCAGTCGACCCATAATGAGTGGTACACCCCAGGGGTTGCTCTTGGGGCCTCTTTTATTTGGGATATACTTTTCTTAGGTGCAGGCCAAAACCAGTGGACTATGGTTGACCAAGTTTGCAGATGACTGCAAGCTGGGTGCAGTTGTCAATTCCCCAAGTGATGTGGATGTCCTCCAAACAAATGACTGGTGCCAGAAACATGGCCTCAAGCTGAATGCCAAAAAATGCATCATCATCCCCTATGGGGGGAATGACATCCCCACATATTATCACATTAATAACAACATCCTAAGTCCACAATCAGTAGTGAAGGATTTGGGCACCCAGGTTGATAGTGACCTGACTTTTGACCACCATGTTGCTTCCATTGTACGGAAAGCTTTCTACATGGCCCACCTCATAAGTAAGGGTATCTCATCCAGGAACAAAAATGTCATAACATCCCTGTATTCTTCCCTTATAAGGCCAATTATTGAGTACAATGCCCCCTTCGGCATGTACCTTGCAAAGCACATGCAGCAGCTGGAGAGACCACAGAGGTTCTTCACCAGGAGAATCCAGGGCCTCAAACATCTACCCTACACAGATAGGCTAAAGGCCCTATCCCTCTACTCATTTTCATACAAACTCCTCAGGGGTGACCTCTGTTTGGCATATCAAGCAATCTCAGACCCCACCTTGTTGGGACTGCTGCATATCTGTAAGTCAAGCTCCACTTGAGCAACCTGTACTCGTGACCTCAACCTGGTCTGTGATATCACTTAGACTTGTTAGCAGGACAGATTTGTGTCCTAGAGACTACCCCATGTGTGGAATAGACTCCCTCTCCACGTCAAGCAGAGTACCTCATTATCCCTTTACTGGATGGGAAACAGAAAATACACCCCTGGGATTCCACCTGTGTCCCTGCTGGACAGGGGCTTTGGGTGCTGACTTGTCATGGGTAAACTCTTGGCTGGACTTATAAGGTTCTCAAGGGCCAATAGCCTAGTAACCCCCTATGAGCCTATGATCCTCCTATGATCCTATGATACTATGATCCTATGTGGTCTCTCAATCAGGAAGTCCAGGATCCAGTTACAGAGATGTTTACTGATTCTTAAATGTGCCAGCTTTTCTATCAGCTTTTCTATCAGCTACAATGTTACCACTGTATTAAATGCAGAGATGAAGTCTATGAACAGCATCCTCACATAGTTATCTTTGCCCTCTGAATGCTCAAGGGAGATGGGTAGTGATAAGTGATATGGCATCAGCCATGGATGGGTTAGCTATGTACGTAAACTGCAGAGGGTCAAAATCAGGAGGTAGGCATGATGAAAGATGCTTTTTGATCAGCTGCACAAAATATTTCATAACAGTGGATGTCAGAGTGACTGGTCTGTAGTCATTAGGGCTGGAGGGAGTGGTTTTCTTAGGTAGTAGGATGATAGTTTCCTTGTAGCATGAGGGTACTTTTGCCATGGCAAGAGAGGTGTTAAATATTTACTCGAGCACTGTCCATAGTTGATCAGCACATTTTAACACCTTGCCCAGTATGTTGTCTGGGCCAGCAGCCTTCCTGGGATTCACTCTCTTTAGCGCTCTTCTTACCTCCTTTGTGCTAAGTCTGAGTATTGCATCCTTCTCATCAGTGAGTAGCTTTAGTGCCATCCTGTTGTTTCTTTCCACAAATCTATCAAAAAAAATGTTCAAACTGCCCAAGAATCCGATGCTGCCATCACACTGTGCTTACCTGATTTTGTAGTCACTGATCTCCTGTATGCCTTGCCATAGTCTCCTTGCATCCTTCATGTCTTCAAAATGACTCTGTACCTTTCTGCCATACTGCTTCTTAGCCTCCTTTATACCCCTTCTCAGGTTACCTCTTGCTACACTTAGGGCTGCGTTGTCCTTAGCCCCGTAAGCTGTGTTTCTCTCTTTCAGAAGCTGATATACCTTAGGGGTGAGCCACGGCTTCTGGTTATCTCTAATAGTGATACTCTTGGTATTTGTTCCCCGTCAACACAGTTTGAAATGTATGCCATCACTACCTCAGTGTATTCATCAATTTTCAGATGCTGATTCACTGTGGCTGCCTCCTTGAACATATCCCAGTTGGTTCTTTCAAAGCAGTCTTGGAGGGCCCCATACCCTGATTTGTCTCTTTGTGGATTTCCCTCTAACAAGTGCAAGTTTGTAAGCTGTCAGTGCAGTCAGATGTACTCTAAAAGAGAAGGAAACTATGACAGACATAGTTGACTGGAAGTACAGTAGGAAGGAGAATGGTTCAGGATACAAAATATGGAGGATGGTCAAACAAATGCTATAAGGTTTTGAGTTTTTCATTTAAACAAAGGTATCACAGACAGCTAAACAACCCAAGTATTAAAAATCTGAATCATCTACAAGACATAGACTGGGGCAACAACCTTAAATGTAGGAGAGGTGATGCAGAGACACTGGGAGGATGTGCAATATCAGGTGCAGAACCCCCTGCAAGAAAGAAAATGAGACAAGGAAGTGCAGAGGGGATATACACCAGTAAAATGGATGAACAGGAAGTAAACAAATCCCAGAGGCAACTACAAGGAAAAGAGAAAAGAGACATGATGGTAGAGGACAAAGAAGTGAAACAATTATATCAGAGGGACAGAATAACAAGAAGCCTCTCACAGGAGAGATTTATGCACAAAAACAGAGAGAAGCACAGGGAGATGGTCTCATTTGGTAGTGGCATGGTACCACTGACATAGAGGATGACTGATTTGTGGTCACATTAATCAAGGTGAATGCAATGCTGGGTGGAGCACAGGCAAGAGTTAGTTTGGTTAGGATATTGGAGCCTGTAGCAGGTAGTTTTACAATATGCTCCACAGTACTGAATTAATAAAATCTAGTAAATGATAACCATTTCATTTTTAGAGGTGTAAATGTGCCAGTTAATGCTGATTAATCGAAGACCCTGGCAAGAAGTTATTTGTTATGATATTTAATCTCTCAGTGGTGTTAAGGTAATTTCCATGATTGGGGGGGATGATGGGGAGCTGTAGCTTGCATTCTATGTTGAAACAATGAGGGGTATAAACAAGTGTAGGGGAATAATTAACCCCAAATAGTTGAGGAAGAAGAGTATAACTGTGGGTAGAATGATTATGGGAATTGTGGAGGTATGTGGTGTCACAGCAACAGACAGCACAGCTGAATCAGCAGGATGGTCAAACGGTGATTCTTTGGATGAGCGGTGTTAGAAGGACTGAAATACAACCTCCCCAAAGTGAAAGGGGATGTGGATAGGACTATGTCACTTGACTGTCTTATACTAACAAGTAGATGGCACAATGTTAGCATCTGAAAATGGTGGGAAAAAAAGATGGCAGTAGAAGTACATGTTTAGATTACTCTTAAAAATTCCTGAGACAAAGAGAAGATTGTTGTGATGGACAAGACACAGTGACATGAGAGAGGAGGAAATGGAAGACTAGTGGAGTAACATACAGAAGGAGGGGGATCATAATGTACCAGGAGTGTAAGAGAGGAGAGGGAGCGGGTACAGACATAAATCCAGACAAATGGTGGAGACTGAATCTCAGGGTTAGTTTTGTGAGACCATGAAGAGTGTTTGTTTGATAGTGATTTGTCCAATAAACAACACTAATAAAGTGCTGAAAGCAACTTTCAGTAGTCATTGGACTTTTCAGTTTTTTCCACTGTTGTGCAACTCTAAATTGGTATTTATAAGTTGGAGGGGCATGGGACATATCCCTCCACATGAGGAGTGCACAGGGCTGGCTATCCTCCAAAAATGTACTCTGTTGCTCACTGGAAGTGGCTTTCAGTGATATTTTTCAAGGTTTTATCCTTTAGAGAATTGTTTACTATATGCAGAGCCAGTGGCTCTAAAGGTTACTGCTTACTTTGGGTGCTGGATGGTAAGACTGTGGGTTTTAGTCTCATGCCTGGTGATTGGATTAATGTTCCCATAATGTCACTGCTTTGTAGCATAATGGGTGGTGCTGAGTGTGGCATCCTTTGAATGATATGTTAGACTAAGGTCTCATCTGGTTGAGTTGGTAGTAGCTCAGTTGTATATAAAAGATCCTAAAGCACTTATGAAAAAAAGAGTAGAATTTCCACTGTACCTTGCTCTAATTCCTCTAGTCAGTGTGAACACTATCGTTGGTTTACCCAAAAAGAAGCCACTGACTTACGGGCACTAACCCAGTCAACAAAGTATAAATAAATAATCATGAATCCGGTTTTGCTCAGTGGTTATCTCAAAAACCTTAACTGTGGGCAATAATGTCTACAACATGGAAAACTGTAAGTAGAAACTGAAAGAAAACCTTTGTCTCCAGTGTTTTATGATTATCTTTTGTTAAATATTAGCTGAAAGAAGAAGAAGAAGAAAGGAAGAAATTTAACTCAAATAAGTTTCAGACTTCATATCCTTATACTCAGAGCCTCACAGCACAAGAATCAGGGGCAAAGTTAAAATTAATCAGGCGGGAGACAAAAGGAAAATCTCAGAGATTGTTGTTATAAATGTAACAGTTGTTAGCATCACAATGCCATTTCTGAAGGATATGATGCCTGACACGCAAATTTCTATCATTATTTAATGTCTGCAAGTGACAAGTATTTCCCAGAAAAACACTACTTTGATGAAAATCACAGTGGTGCAGCAGGTATTGTTGTTATTTCAAAATAAGAGGTTCTACAGTTTGATTCCTGGTTTGGGTGCCATCTGTATGCAGTCTGCATGCCTTTCCTGAGTTTTTGTGGATTTTCTTTGGGTGATCCAGTTTCCTCCCACATTTTAAAGACACGGAATATGTTTATTGGATTCTCTAAACTGGACATAGGTGTGAGTGTGGGGACCCTGTCAGTAGATTAAAGGCAGTTTTGGGGGCTGACATTTGAGCAAAAAAGTTCTGCCAAAAGCTGTTTTGCTGACACTGAAGAATACTTTTTTTCCACTATTGTTCTACCTCAGAGTAGGTATATGCATGTGTGTGTGTGTGTGTGTGTGTGTGTGTGTGTGTGTGTGTGTAGAGGAGTTTTCCTTTATAGGTGGGGTGCAGTGGGGGCTTGTCCCTCTGCAAAAAAAAAAAAAAAAAAAAACTCCAAATTTTACTGAAATTGCTTTTGGTGAAATATTTTCAGAGTTTTTGACTTTGTGAGCAGAAGGTGTGGTATGGAAAAACTAGCGAAAATAAACTGCACAGCAACTTACAAAGCCAGAAACTTTAATGGTCAAAGAAAACAATAAAACAGATTACAGAAAAATAAAGGGTTAGCGCTTTCACGACTCACAGGTCGCTTCATCAGACAGTTTTAAACAAACTAAAGGCATCTTTATATACCAGGATCTAGTTGTCAGCTGATGCAATTGTCTTTTAAAGAGAAACCTCCAAACAGATAAATTAATTATAAAATATGCTAACATAATGACAACTCTGTATCTAAAACATTTAAAAAGTATCCATAGAAATAAGATGGAATACTAAAAAGTGTATAACTATAAATTAAAAGTGTAAAAAAAGTATATCAGAAAAAACATGTATATGTATTTATTTATGTTTTAAAGGACATGCTTTTAAAAAAGGTTTTAATGAAGACATATTATTGAGGCCAGGAGATTTCTCTGCATTCAGCAAGAAAATCCACCTCTGCTCAGTAGCCTCTGTTAGTTTTTCCAGATCACCTCCTCTAATGGTGTTATCAATGACCTGCAGTATTAAAAATTTAAAAGTATGTGAAGAATCTGTCTGCGTGACATGAGTTGCTAAGGCATTTGTTTCCTTTTTATTTTTAATATCTCTAATATGCTCTAAAATTCTGTCTTTGAAACACCTATTTGTTTTTCCCACGTAGTACACATGACATCTCTCACAAAATGAAAAATAAACAATGTTTTCAGTTTTATCTGCATAGTGATGCAATGAAATGTTAAAATTACAAAAAGGGTGTATATAAGTGCATTCCTATAAATATATTTACACGCTGAACATTTTCTACATGGAAAGGTACCTGTTTTCATAGAAACAGGTTTAGCAAGAGAAGTGGGTTTATTACAAAGATGTTGCTTCAAAGACTTATTATTTCTAAAAGAGAAGGGGGTAATACCAACTTTATTCATAATACCTGGAATATCACATAAAATATTCCAATTTTTCTTAATGATATCACAGTAACTATCAATGTGACTAGAGTATTGAAGGACAACCATCAAGGTGTCCCCAGTACTAGAAGAAGATTTAAAAGGATGCTTCATTAATTATCACATCTATATCTAGTTCAGAATACCCCCGTTCTAAAAATTCTAATTTAAGATCTGTAAGAGCTTTTTTGGCATCTGTGTCATTATTATGTAGTCGAAGCAGTCTACAAATTTGTCCCTTGAGCACATTTCTAGGAATGTGTCTTGGATGCATACTTCTTTTGTGTAGAAGGGTGTTTTTCCTCATAGGTTTCTTGAAAATACTGCTGGAAACTTCATTCAATTCAGATTTTGTAAGAAGTACATCAAGAAATTCTATTTCATTATAAGAATGTTTATATGTGAAATTCAAAAAATCAATAGTATTGTGCATATAAGGAACAAAATGATCTAGTTCCTGTGTATCACCCTTCCACAGAAAAAATATGTCATCCACAAAACGCACATACCAAAGACTTTTGTCATAGTACTCAGTACTCATTAGTTCCTTTTAGTATAGATATATGCTCCCAATGTACTATAACTAAATTGGCGTAGCTATTGGCACAAGCTGTGCCCATAGCTATGCCAATTTTCTCAAAATAGATTTCATTTTCAAAAGTAAAAAATATTATTTTCAAGCACAATTTCCAGCAATGCACAAATCAACTTAACCTTATTGTCAGTATAACAGTTATTCACAGTCAGGAATTCCCTAATCATTTCAATACCCCTATCATTGGGAATACTAGTAAAAAGTGATTCAACATCTAATGTAACAAAAATGTAATCACTGGCAGTAGTCAATAAACGGGTATGCAGTCTTTCTAAAAATGACTTAGTATCTTTCAAAATAGTATGACATGTGCCTAATATTATATGCAAATTATTTTCTAAAAAAATCGATAGTGGTTCGGTACATCATCCTGTTCCAACCACAATAGGTCTCATAGGTGGGACTTTCTCATTTTTATGAATTTTAAGTAATCCATATATCATTGGAATTAGTGGATGGGCGACATTAAAGAACTTAAACAAGTCTTCATTTATGGAAAAACAACCACTAGCCACCTGGCAGTGTAAATACTGGCTCTAGATGATCGTCACTGAAGTGACACCCCCGACCCCATATGTAAAAATGGGTTATCGATGAATGCATGAAACAGATAATGAGATAGACAAGGAAGAATTCTATGGAATTAGGAGGATGGTGTGCCGGATGTTTCAGGTGATTCAAGGTTAACTGCTGGACAGATTAGGGACTAAAGCTAGAGAGAAGCATGTATGAGGGATGTCAGAGTCAACTGATGGAAGACAACAATACAGAATGAATGAAAGTGACTGCAGAATGGAACTACTGAAATCTGGAAGCAGACACACAAGATTTGGGTCATATTTCAAAAGGAAGCAGAGCATACTTGTGAGTTCTGTATAAGGAGCATAAAGAAAGGTGAGAGCTTCTAGAAAGAAACAGAAATGAACATTACCAGGATGATGATTAGTGAAGTTAAAACCATCATCAATTAAAATTGGAAGGGGATAAAAACAATAAGGGAGCATGAATTATACAAGAGGTTCCTGTGCATGGGTAGATGATGGCAAAACTGACTGGAATGAGGAAATGAGGGGTGGGAAAAATGAAAAAAAGCAATAGAAAGAAGTATCTGAACACTATGAGTGAAAATTATACCTGGAGGAAGGGCAGGCTATACTCAAAGGGAGAGAGAATAGGGATAAGGTAGGAAGTGAAGCAGCCAACTGCTACTAAAATATGGTGCACCATGCATAAAGACTGAATATAAATATGATATACATATGGAGTTAATAACATTAAAAAAATAGAAAGACAGAAGACAAAACTTGCAAAAAATGCAAAGCAGGTATGCTATTAAATATTATCTGTCCAATTTCTGTATGTGAAGTAAAGTCTCCTGTCTATCTACTTAAAATGCATTGCATTTGTTTCAGATGAACTAAATGTCTAAAATCATCACCACAGATCAAACATTTTTAAAAAGAGGAGATCATTTTCCTGAACATGCAGAAAAATACCCATTTAACTAATTAATAAGTACATTTTAATTATTGTTTACACTGCCAGCCTTCTCACTGAAATTATGAAATCAAGCTGCTCCTAATGCAAAGAGTAAAAATCTGCTTAATTATTTAGGTCACAGAAGAGTGATGACCGAAAGGCAGTATTTATCGGATTTATTAAGTATTTTTCATCTGCTTAAAAAACAGCCATTTTTTCTGTCCAAAACCATAAAACAAAACAGTACAACATTATGCAAGTAAAAGTGCAATCCATTTAAAAGCAGTGCAGGCTGAAACCCTGCCTATGTATCCAGGTGTCTGATTTAATAGTGCAAACTTGCATATAAGGTGATGTCCTCTTGTAGCAATGTCTCTCACTGAAGGGCCTAGCTAAATCTATTTTAATTGCATTAAATTGTATTTGACTTGATTTGCTTCAAACACTTTTTTTCCTCAACATCTTTTATTATATTACTAATGCAAACAGCACAAAAGCTGTTTAGGATAATGCTTCAAAATAAGTATTATCATAGGATTATAGGAGGTTGTTTGGCTAATGGCCCCAGGGCCCTTACAAGCCTAGCCAAGTTCAACATGTATTCCCAAGGGTGTCTGGTTCAAGCAGACACTAAAATCAGCACCTATTACCCCTGTCCAAGAGGGTGACAGGTGGAACCCCTGGGGTGAATTTCTAGTTACCCATCCAGATGTCCAAATTATGCTTAAATAGGGCCAACAAGGGGCTTTGTTTAAAATAAATAGGAAGCTTGTTCCAAAGGTGGGGCAACCTCCCTGAGGCAAAGCTGTCTATCCAGTAAGTTCTGTTGATATCACATACCAAGTTAAGGTCCTTTAAGCGAGTGACCCGTGTGCCATTTTACTTGTGAATGTGCAGCTTTTCCATTAAAGCTGGGTCAGAGATTGCTCTATATGCAAGGCACAGGTTGCCTATGTGCAGTCTGTATGACACAGAGTAAAGTGACAATGATTTCAGTCTGTCCACATAGACAGGTCATGAAGACCCAGAATTTTCTTTGTAAGGAACCTTTGTGGTCTCTCCAATTCTGCAGGTATTTGGAAAGAAACATACCAAAGTCACCGCTGTACTCTATTATTGGCCTGATGAGGGAAGAGTACGGGGGGGGGTGGAGGCAATGCCCTTGCTTATGAGAAGATCAATATAAAATTCCATTCTTACCACTCTGTAGACATGATGATGAAAGTTAAAGTTGCCGTCGACCTGTGTGCCCAGTTATCTCACCATTGACTGTGTGCTTAGGGTATTGTTATTGATGTGGTAGTTTGCAGAAACATTAGCCTTACTGAAGGGGATGATAATGTATTATTTTACATTACATTTAAGATCATGACTTTGGCACCAGCCTTTAGTCTGCTTAAGACCTTCTTGCAGGATGTTGACATCTCTAGGGCTTTCAATGATTACTCTCAGTTTGAAGTCATCAGCAGCAAATTTTGTCAGCTACAGTCCTTTAGTTTTAGTCTGTACTCTGGAGAGGTAGATTCTGAATAGTAGGGGTCCCAGAAATGATCCCCGTGGAACACCACTGGTTATGGATCTACTGGAGGAGGTGGAGTCCCCTATTTTGACTGTATGAGTTCTATCATTGAGCCAGTTTGCAACCCATCTGACAATATATGGGTTGATACCCAGCTGGGTGAGTTTGCCAATGATGCCTGAATGGGGGATTGTGTCAAAGGCCTTGGTTAATTCTAGGTAGGCTGTATGCAAGATATACCCTCATCTAGGGCTTTGGTGACTGTATTGAAGAAGTTCACCAAGTTTAACAGGCATGATCTCCCCTTGACAAAGCCAAATTGGGTGGGGTCAAGCATTTGTAGATTTCCTACATCTTTGTTAACAAGGTTCATGATGGTTTGTTCCATGGCCTTGCAGATAAGGCTGGTCAGGCTAATGTGTCTATAGTTCCCAGGGTCCCATGTAGAACACAGCTCAGGATGTTGTCTGGTCCCATAGAGGCTATGTTTTTGACCCTGGAGATGACATTTAAGACCTGCTGCTCAGAGATATTAGGTGGGGGGGCCAGGTGTTAGGGACACTTTGGGGTATATGTGGTGGGAACAGGGGACTGAAGTTTTCAGTGAGCCTGTCAGCCAGCAGGTTTGCTATATCCACAGGTTCTGTATATGTAGTACCATTAACTACAAGTTCAGTGCAAATATGGACCTTACCTTTGTTGTTACGGATGTAACTAAAGAATGGTCTGTGGCTCTCATTACTTAGGGAAGCTAATTTGGATTTGTAGATAGCTTTGGAGGACTTCACTAAAAATCTTATTTGCTTGTCTAAGTTGAGGAGGGAGTGTTTTCAGTTTTGAGACCATTACTTCCTACTCCTAGGCAATTTCTTTCTCCTATTGTACAGCCTGTTAATGGCAGCTGTCCACCACGCAGGTTTGTTTTTGATTGTAGATCTTCCTTTGTCTCTATCAAGTATGGCAGAGTCAATACAATTGTATAGGTGCTCATACACAGCATTGGTATATAACTCGACACAGGTGTTCCATCGGTTGGGGGAGGGGCTCTGAAGCTATTTATGCTGTCATGTAAAAGGCGGTAATTGGCCTTGGAGAAGTTTTTTAGTCTAGTTGTTGCTAAAGGGGGGATATTGTGTTATAGTTAGTTCTAGTGAAACTGATTTCTGGTCAGATCTCACCACAGATGGTCAAACACTGGGGGTGGTGCAGGGGTACCCATGTTGGTGAGCACCAGATCCGGGATGTTTGAGCTACTTCTGGGTGGGTCAACCAGCTGTTCCAGGGCATTGGAGTTAATGAAGTTCAGGAACCTTTGGGCAAGTTAGTTAGAACATGTGCAATTTACCGAGTCAATGGATGGGTAATTAAAGTCATCCAAAACCATGGTGCTTGATTGTATCTTTATTGACTCAAGTAGATCCAAGTAGGCTGAGTGGATGTCCTGATTCATAGAGGGGGTCCTATAGCTAGCAATGGCCTGAAGAGGGATCTTAACTACAGTCAATTGCAACTGAAGTAATTCAAGGGAATTATGCTGTTTAACCAATCTAGAGGTGTATTGATATTTACTGAATATTGATACACCACTTGCTTTAGTTCTCACACCTTCAGTTTGTGGTCTGAATGTGTGTAAGGAAATGTAATCTGGTATAGGTAGGATGCTCTCTGCAACCTTAAACCAGGTCTTAGTGACTGCACAAATGTCAGCATCTTCCAAGGTGAAGGTTGTTTCCAGTGAGTGCAGTTTCTGGTTTAGACTCCTACAGTTTAGCAGCATAAACTTTGAGGTTGTGTTTAGAGAGTATTTTTATGTCAGGAATTTTGTTCTTGTGACATTGCCTAAAAAATGCACTATGGCAGTGACAAGAACCTTAGCTAGTAACCAAATTTCCAGGGATAACAAATGAAGACCATCTCTGGCAAAGCATCAAGATCTGTTGACCATGACATTGCACTGGTTGACATTTTATCTGAGCGAGAGACAGTAATATAACTGATATTCACTTACTATAAGTACAGCTTAGATCATCCTGACGAGCATTTAAATTAATCATAATGACTGAATCTATGCATACCATAATGGTTTAAAATCAGCTTACACAATAGGAAAGAAAAATTGGCCAATCACATTGTTAGCTACCTGTGATGAAATCTGTTCCATGAATAGGACGAAACTATTGCAGGCTTCTATACCTCACATTTACTTATGGATCCTAATAGATCCCTACTTCCTCACAGGCTTCAAAATCCAACAAATTGCCACCATGTTGACAAGTTGTTTAGCAAGGAAGAGCTGTCAAACAGAAATACACCGAACCCCCCCCCCCCCACCAGAAATATGCCTCATCAACTCAAATACATTACTAAATCCACACAAAATGTAATAAAAAAAGGAAAAGAGCAAAACAGATATCAGGATTGTTGTAGAAGCTGGTGAGAAAGGAGAACACTGGACTAAATGCAGATGCGGAAAAATGAGTGATGTGGATATGCAAGGTCCAGTGATCTTCTTTCTCATATCAAACTGAAAATGCAGCTAAAGATGTGAAAAGTTCATGTTAACTGATTGTCGCTCAAAAATTGGTCTGTCCCTCATAATGCATCTTAAAACTGGTGATCTATGGAGAAAAGGAGGTGGGATAAACTTAATAAATAATGACAATAATTAGAAAAAAATAGACTTACCCCAGGATTCATGAAGGTTCGGTGCAAGAATAAGTTATTCTTGCATGGAACTGACCATGTCCGTGTAGAGCAGCAGTTCGCCTTGCATATTCAGGAAGGCATGTTGCTCTACTCTTAAACAGACATGGTCTGTATGTACGATTGCAGTGGGTGTATTTGAGAGCACTGCTCTCACAATACACATGCCCCCTGCACTCGAGAATTGCCGAACAGCAATGTAAAATTAATGAAAGTCTCCACGGACACTTTAGTGTCTGTGGAAAAAAATAACAGACACCCTATCTCAGAAAAACACACATATAGGGTAGAATGTGTACATTCTGCCATCTATGTGTGCACCATACACCAGAAAAGAAGTGCAGTCCAGTAAAACGGCAGTGTGACACACTGCATACCCCTTGCAAAATACATGCTAATGCAAAGCCTGTCATTCTATCAATGTTCTAAATTTCTAACAGAAATATTTAAAATATATTCCTTTTTTTTTCCTGTGTGCAATAAAGTTTAAGCATAGCTGCACGGGTTTGCCCATCACGCAGCT
>NC_056733.1:1639539951-1639542451 GCF_019279795.1 Protopterus annectens | reverse complement strand
CTGTGTGCCATGTTTAAGTACAGCCTCACCTCAGGCCATATCTCTACTGAATTGTGCACTGCTACAGTCACCCCTCTCCATAAATGAGGTGCGACTACAGACCCTGGGAAATACCGCCCCAACTGCCTGACAAATCTGTTATGCAAAGCTATGGAATGCATCATCATCATCATCATGCACCTAATAAACAGGGATATGGGAATCTGCAGACTCAGGATCCCACACAGTTTACTTTTGTGAAGGGTAGGTCATACCTGCTCAATCAACCTGGTCAACTTATTGGCGTCGGTCACCTGAGCTGTGGATGAAGGCAAGGTGGCACATACAGCCTACCTTGATCACAGACAGCCCTCTCCTCCTACCACAAAACATTAACATATGCGAGAGATGCAATTATATAGCTAAATTGGAGGTTAAGCTCTCTCCACCCAAGACTGTTACAGGCAGTCATGAGGAGAAGGTTAACACTTGCACCACACCTCCAGCCTCACACAGACATACTAAACCAGCTCTGGCAAAAAATACACATAAATACATGAAATCATACTTGGAGGATTTAAATAAAAACCTGCAAAAGCATCAGAGACCTCCAAAGCAGACACCCAAAAAACCTGCACCTCCCATCACAAACCAGACAACACATAAAACACAAAATCAGTGTGCCGCACAATCACAGCCCTTAAGGCGAAATAACATACCTAACACACTAGTAATAGGTGACTCTTATAGTCAGGCACACTGACGTCTCACTCACTAGGCTAGACATGGAGAAGGTTACTGTTAGCCGCCTGTCTGAATCCAGAATCTGCCACATAACACAAGCACTCAGGTCACTCCAGAACAAGCACAAATGTGACTCTGTCATTGTTCATGTTGGTGTGAATGACCTGAGATGTGCCTCCCTGGACTACATAAAAAGAGACATGGAAGAGCTCTTTGATCATGTAGCCCAGGTGGGTATGACCCTGAGTAGTATCCTGCCCTCACTAAGAATGATATGGGGTATAAAGATAAAATGATCAATTTCAACAACTGGCTAAGCTTCTAGTGTCATTCAAAGGGGATCCAGTGTCTGTCAACCTGGGACGTCATGCTCGACAAGCCTTGTTGCTTCACAAGAGACAGCTTGCACCTGTCACCCCTAGGCTTTCGAATACTGGCCAAGGCTCTTGCTGCCCCCTTAGTGCCTTTTTTAGGCAAGGCACAAAAGTCAAACCCACCTCCATAAACAGCACAAATAAAAAAATGAGGGTTATGCTACTCAATGCCAGGAGTTTAAATCTCAAAATGCACGCACTCAAAGCACTCCTCAGTATTGAGAATGTTGACATCTGTGCAGTAACTGAAACCTGGTTCAAGGCTCCACAGAGCACCCCAGCACTACCGGGCTACAACCCATACCACACATTTTGGCCACAGAACATGGACCAAAACAGAAAAGGAGGGGGTGTATCCATATTCATCAAGGATACCTACACCTCCAGGTTAGTGGCGCATCATGATACCTCTGAGATCATCCATGCGTAACTAACATCTGGCAAATCTGCAATGCAAATGGTAGCCTGCTACAGATCACCCTCCATGACCCAGGACTACCACTTTGCCTTTCTGGAGACACTGGAAAACATGAAGGTCCTACCAAACACCCTGATATTGGGTGATTTCAATTACCCTACCATTAACTGGGAAAACTACTCAAGTACAAACTCCCAGGTCTAGTGCTTCCTGGAATTTATAAACTCAAATGCCTTGGATCAGCTGGTAAACTCCCCTACCAGAGATAAAAACATATTGAACCTGATCATTACCAACATGGGCGACAGGTGTTCCGCACCAGAGGTCAATCCGGCACTGGTTAGATCAGACCATAAACTAATCACTCTGGATGTCCACACCACACCACCACCTTCAACCAAGGAAACCACAGTGAAAAACTTTTCTATAGCAAACTTCACCTTACTTAAGACAGAGGTGTAAGTTTCACAGCCCCTACGCTAAAGGATAACAGTGTCCAAGATGCAGGAACCTTTACAAATGCACTCTATGAGCACCTGCAAGGATGCATAGATTGTGCCATCCCTGGCAAAACCAAGACTTACTCCCCTAAGAGAAGGAAACCAGTCTGGTGGACCCCTGCCATAAACAGGCTATACAATAGAAGGAGGAAACTAGTTCAGAAAAAAAGCAAATTCCAAGAAGGAAAGACATTCCTGATCAGTATCAGTAAGAAACTAAGGTCCCTCATAAAATCATCCAAGGCTAACTTTGAAAGAAAAATAGCCAAGGATTTGAAAGATAACCACAAATCTTTCTTTAGCTATGTCAAGAATCTAAGTGGCAAATCACAGATATGCTCTGAGCAAGTGCAAAATAGCACAAAATATACTGAACCTACTGATATTGCTAACATCCTGGCAGATAGATTCAGTGCAAACTTCACCCCCTCTCACCTCCAAAAGGGCCAACAACAATACCAGAAAAGTGTAGTGTCCCAGAAATC
>NC_056733.1:1639184951-1639197451 GCF_019279795.1 Protopterus annectens | reverse complement strand
TTTTATCTGGAAGGGGAAGAGGGCAAGAGGCAAGTAGATAAGCTGATTCTTCCAATTTGAGAAGGTGGTTTAGGATTACCTGACATGAAGGGATATTTAGGGCTACACAGTTAAGGTCCATATACAAAATACAAGTAGAAAGCTATACTACAAAGTGAAAATGGAGGATGATGAAGCAGGGTGAAAATTAAAGAAATAAGGAGAGAGTGGGATTTTGGATGGAGTTCCTTAAGTAGAATAGTAACAGCCATACAGAATATTATATTCTTAAATCATCAGAAAGTATTCTAAGAACTAAGCCAGCTTACGAATAAAGAAAGGAGGTTTTAACAATAGGGATGACTGCAATTAGGGGTACAGAGAATAGTCAAGAGGGGGCTGGAATTTACTAGACAAAGCTGGTAAAGGAACCAAGATACTGGGAGGAAATAACTAGACAGGGAAAAGTGGTAGAATGGAAGGAGGTCGATAAGATATTTGGACTGCGAGTTAGAGACTGACTTCCCTATCAAGGAATGATATCACAGTACAGGCAAACAGAAAGGGATATTGGAATCTTAAGTTAAAGGCCTTCTTTGGTAGAGCTTTTAGTTGAATCAAGGATAAAAACTGCTGTTAAAAAGAGGGATAATTAATTGGGAATATAAAATATTGCACAATAACTATAGAAAAGATTGTAAAGAGAGACTGGATAAGCAATTTATTTATTTATTTTATTATTTATTTAAATTTGTTGACCGGGAGTGTCCGACTGGACGTAGGTCCATTTTCAGTGGAGGCCCGGGGAGAAAAGCTCCACAGTTAAAATAAACAGACAGTATTTACATTGGATTATATAGTGATTAACAATTTACATAGAAATTACTTACAACATATTTACAGATGATACAGTGCTGTATAATAAGTACTGGCTTATGAATTTATAAAGAAACAGTGGGTGGACATATGTATGGGTCCAAGATATGCAACAAAGTGTGCAAGTTTTAGGATTTTTGCTTGGACGTGTTTACTTAGGTGTTTTTGTACAGAAGTAGACTCTAAAGAATTTTTCCTCAGGTAGATGACAAATGTTGGCGGTCTGATGGACAAAAAAGAGATAACTGGGAACATACGTTTTATGAGTGTAATAAATTGACAGACTTTAAAAATTCCCTACAGAGTCCTCTGTCAGAAATATTGGGTAAGGTGTAACTAAGGAAATTATTTTTTTTTTAGCTCGGATACAGGATCTGAATTGTCTAGACAAAGTAAGGTCTTGTTAAGTTTAATTGTGGTGGCTGCCAAACTAGCAATAGAAAATGAAAAGTCTAAACCAACTGCATTTGAAGTAGTGAATATTTTAGCAGAGCTAAAAGAACTGGAAGCAGGGTCTTTAGAAAAGAGTAGAAGCAAATAACATAGAAAAAAATGGAAATTGTGAGAAGAATACATACAAAATAATGTTTTGGAGGAGGAGAGAGAGGTTTAAGGGATCAATTTATGTAATGATGGATTGATGGTAATTGTATAAATGAATATATGTAATGTATAATGTTTTTAACTTTGAACATGTTGGACATTTGGCCTCAGAAACAACCTGTCTTGGGTATATGAATGAGGTCTGCTATGCATCCATTCTCTGACAAAGAATGGCATTGCAGCTTACTGATTCCCATGACCTGGGACTTTAACAGAGGCAAAAGAGATCTATTGGCTTTAAATACATGACTTGCCTAGGAAGAGAACTAGCTAAGGTCTACCCTGCAATTAAATGTACATTTGCCCAAGAAGAGTGGACACAAAGCTCAAACGGACTAAACATCCTTAAACATGGAGACTCAACAACCAGCACTTTTTTGTGAAAAAATAACTTTTTTGAACTTTTAGTTTGTATTTGACTGTCCTCACTTTGGTCTAAAGTAATGCAAGCGACTTTCTGTTGTATTATTGCTGTATGGCTCTTTTGATTAATGCCTACTCAGTGAGTTATTAATTTATTTTTGAATATTGTAATAAATTCTGTTTTTATACAAACTAAACCTGACATATGCTAGCTGTTTTAATTATTGGCTTAATATGTACCTAGAACAATAGGCTTGGAAAGGAGAAGAAAGTGTTGAGCCAACTTGTTTTCACCTGTAGACAAATGCATAGATTGTAGCTAATATTACATTCCTGTTTGCTCTAACAGTCATGTACACACAGATGCATTCTTATGTTACATCTCATGTCCAAGATCTTACATTTCATGACCTTTTGGAATCTTAATAATTAAGTTTTAGCTTGAAGCACAGTTTTGAAACCATCCTTGTATGAGTGGCAAATGATGCCCTCATTGTATTGTTTCAACAACTGTTTTCATAGATTCATGGGGTTACTAGGCTAGCAGCCCTAGAGCATTTACAAGCCTAGCCATGTTAATCCCAAGTATCCCCATTTTGTTCTTTTTTGGGTAGTCTGCAGAATGAATTTATGAATAGAGTGGGTCTGTGATCAACACCAGCTACCCCTGTCCATGAGGGACATGGGTGTCACCCCAGGGGTGAATTTGCAGTCTCTCATCCATTTATCTAGGTTATGTTTGAATAGAATCAGTGAGGAGCTCTGTTTTAAGTGAATATGGAATCTATTCTGGAGAATCAGCAGTCTCTGGGAGACATACCTCTCTCTCTCTCTCCAGCATGATCTGTTGATGTCACAAACTAGGTTGATATCCTTAGAGTGAGTGACTCTTGAGACATTTTATTTGTGGATGTGCATCATTTCCATTAGGGCAGGCACAACTCACCTCTCAGCAGCCTATAAGATACAGAGTAAAGTGACAGGGCTTTCAGCCTGTCTATGTAGGTCATAGTTTGGAGTCCCTATATTTTCTTAGTGAGAAACCTCTAAGGTCTCTCCAGCTGTTCCAGATGTCTGGCGAGGTACATGCAAAAGGTGCATTATACTGTATTAGTTGTCTGATGAGGGTCAAGTACAGTGGAGCTATAACATCCCTTGAACTGGATGCTATGCCCTTGCTGATGAGGTGTGCTACATAAGAGACTTTCCTTACCAGTTTCAGATTGTGATCAACCCATGTTCCCAAGTCTCGCACCACTGGGTTGGAACTCAGGGAGGTGCTGTCAATACTGTAGTTTGTAGGGAATTCCATTTTGCCAAAGGAATAATAACACATTTCTTTGCATTTAGTTTTAGACCATAGTTTTAGCACCAATCATTTGTTTGTGTCAGCCCTTTCTGTGATATGTTGACATCATTCGAGGACTCAGTGATTGCTCCCAGTTTGCAATCTTCAGTGAACTTGGTGAACTAAAGGCCGTCTACTTTGGCATGCACTTCTGAGAAATAAATGTCAAACAGTAAGGAGCCCAACATAGATCCCTGTGGTACTCCATTGGTGACAGGTCTACTGGTGGAAGTGGAGTCACCAATTTTGACAGAATGTGTTTTGTCGGTGAGCCAATTGGCTACCCATCTAGTAAAGAAAGGGTTAATCCCTATCTGGGAGAATTTCTCTATGATGCCAAAGTAGGGAATTGTGCCAATAGCCTTGGCAGGGCTGAGATAGGCTGTGTGCACTGTCTTACCTTTGTCCATGGCTTTGGTGACATTCTCAAAGAAGTCTACAAGGTTTAATAAGCACAATCTACCCTTAATGAAGGAAAACTGTGTTGGGCCCAGTGTTTGGAGGTCGCCTATGTCCTTATTAATAAAGTCCATGATAATTCTTTCCATGGCCTTGCAGATGAGGCTGGTTAAATGTATGGGTCTATAGTTATCAGTGTCAGTTGATTCCCCCCCTTTGTGCAGGGGGAATTACTGTTGCTGTTCTCCATTCTGCAAGAACAAAGCCAGTTCTCAAACTATGATTAAAGAAAACACCGAGTGGGTCTGATAGGTCTTGTTTTAGATTGTTTAGTAAACAACCTGGGATACTATCTGGTCCCATTGAGGTCAAGGTTTTGGCCTTGGTGAGTGCAGAGATGACCTGTTCTCTAGATATACTAGGCTGGTGTCAGATATGCTTTGGGATATGGTAGTTGGGGATAGGAGAGTGAAGTTTGCACTGAATCTGTCAGCTAGCAGGTTGGGGTAGTTCCAGTGTAGTATGAGTGATCCCATCTAAAACCAGTTTGGCACATAACTGGGCAATCCATTTTAGACTTCAGATGTAGTTAAAGAATGCCCTATGATTATCCTTGTCTAGGGTTATGATTTTAGTTTCATAATTTCCTTTAGAAGACTTTACAAGATTTCTGATTTTCCTGTTATGGCTTAGGAGAGAATTCTTCCTCTGCAGAGTGATATCCCTCTTGCTTTTAGACAACAGTTTCCTCTTATTATATAAGCTGTTTATACTGGAAGTCCACCATGCTGGCTTGTTTTTACGTGAAGACCTGGTTTAGATCTGGTCAGATATAGCAGAGGTTATGCAGTTGATTAAGTGTTTGTACAGGACATATGCATACATTTCTGCATAGTGATCATTGGTGTCTGAGATTGTGGTTAGTATAAAGCTTTTTATACCATCACTTAGTATACTTTAGTTAGCTTTGGTGAAGTTTTTTATAATTTTTGTTACTGTGAGGTTGTCAGTCTCTGTAGATACTTCAAACAAGAGTGATTTGTGGTCTGACCTAACCAGGGAGGGCATCACGGATGGGGAAGTACAGTGACCCCCTCCCCATGTTGGAGAGTGCTATGTCTAGAACATTAGAGCCCCTAGTGGGGTTGCAGACTATCTGTTCCAGAGCATTTGTGTTAAAGTTCAGGAACCTCTGGATGAGCATGTTTTTGTTCATGTATGTCCTCCAGTTTATGGAGGAATAGTTGAAATCTCCCATGACTAAGGTGTTGGGCTATATGGTGAGGGATTCTAGTAAATCGAGGTATGCAGTGTGCTTATCCTGGTTCATGGTGGGGGATCTATAGCTAGCAATGATATGATATGGTACTTTCCCAATAGTTAATTGGACATGGTGTAGTTCGAAAGAGTCGTGCTGTTTGACCAGTCTCAAGGTGTATTTGGTTTTAATGAAGATGGCTACACCTCCATCTTTGGTTTCTTCATGTTCATTTTGAGATCTGAACATGTGGAAGGCATTGTAGCCTTGCACAGCCAGGGAGCACTCAGTGGCCTTGAACCATGTCTTGGCCATTGCACAGACATCAGCTTTCTCCAAGATTAGGAGTGCTTCCAGGGTGTGCAGTTTCATGTTTCAACTCCTAGCATTAAGCAACACACCCCTGAGTTTGTCTTGATTAGATGTTGTTACACTGGAAGATTTGTTGTTTTGACATTGCCTAAAAGGAATTATGGGGGAGGCAAGACCCTTTGCCGGTATCCAAAAGCGTAGGGGGGACAGGTGCAGACCATCTCTAGCAAAGCAGTGAGGTCTATCTACCATATCTTCCCAGGCTGACAAATACTGGATCCCACTGGACTAGCACCAGAAGCTTATCCAATTGTTGAAGTCAATCATGTTTTGTTTATATTGTGGCATCAACTTGAGTGAGAGTAGGATACTGCTTAGGGCGAGGGACCTGCCATTCTGGGACACATAATCAGAGAGCTCAGTCATGTCTCCGAAATTTAGAAAAACATCATTTGGCACAAAAATGCAACTTTATTAGAAACCAGGAGCAATGTTTAAAAACCAAAATAAACTAATGCCTTGGCCTTCATGATTCAAAAGTTTTAAACAAAGTAAAGCACTAAAATAATTCATCAATTAGAACAATAGAACAATAGAATGTACCAAAATGCACATGTATTAAATGAAAGCATAAAGCAAAAGTAATTCATTTGAAACTAATGAGTAAATAGAATAAAAATAATTATAACAATAATAATAGTAACAATAAACCAGATGAATACAAAAACACACATATCCTAGCATCTATGAAATGAGGTTCCGAGATACTTCCAAAGTTATTATATTAAATATTTCATAGGTAATTAATTATTAAGGCCCTTTGGTTGCAAATTATCATAAGTGAAAATAAGTTCCATCACGTCTGTCTTCGTATAGTCCAGAGAGATACTTCTCAAGTCATTCAGTCTAACATGGATTATAGCAAAGTCATAATGGTACTTGTTGAGTGACTTGAGTGCATGCGTGATTTGTCGGATCTTGGCACCTGACAGGCAGCTGACTGTGACCCTCTCCTTGTCCAGTCTAGTAAGGGGTACTTCTGTGTGTCTCATTATGAAGTCACCTATGACCAAGACATTTGATGTGTTTTGCCCTAGGGGCTTATTTGTTGAGACATGGATGTGTGTGTTGATATGTGTAGTGGCTTCTTTATGCTTAGTGGTGAGTGTGGTTGGTGTGTGTTTGGAAGATCTCTGCTCTTTTGATAGGCTTTTAGTGAGTACCTCCATGTATGTGGGTTTATGTTTTGTGATCTTATTTTGTATAAGAGGTGAGATTTGCATGAGAAGTGAAGTGTGTGTTGACAACCTGTTTGATGTCTAGTTTGTTTTTGTGTGAGAGAATTGACTCCAGTTCCACAGTGTATTTGCATCTCTCACATATGGTGCTAGTTTGCTTTAAGGAGTAAATGATTGTTAATATACATGAAGCAATTGCTATATTGCCTCTAGATGACGATATCAATCATGTTGGCAGGAGAGATGATGGGGAAACCCCCAATCCATTGTGGCAGGATTTTTCTGAATGTGACATTTGAGAAGAAGGTGGGCTTAGTCACAAACAGCAAAACTGAAGCAGCAATTCAATTAAATACAGTTGACAAAGTACAGCTTAAGATATACTTATTTTTCAATTTTTTTTCAGTGGATGCCTTGGATTTCAGTGCAGATGCACTCCAAACCTCTGGCTAAAGTTGCCACATGTTGAGCAGCTCTGGTAAACTGAGCGCAAACCCACGCAAATGTAAGTCTTATATACAGGCATATTTAAACAGCTTTAACACAACTACCAATGAGAAAGCCCCAAACTGAGCCTTTCTGCAGCAATTCCCACTGCAGATGGGTCCTGAGCTACACAGTTCTGCCACAAGGGTGCAGGGAGGCCCTCTTAATGTAAGACAGCCGGTTTAGAGCACAGTGATACCAAACAGTTTAGATTTAGTAGGTCTGAATCTAGCCTATGCTATATAAGGCAAACAAACACAATTTCAAAATACAGAGTAAAAAGTCACAAACATCAAAAATGAAACAGCAATTCAATTAAATGCAGTTAAAAAGTGCAGTGCTTGATCTATAGGTGGAGTATGATACCATGGAACACAGGCTCCTTATTGGCCACATGAAATTTTGTTGCACCTTCCTGAACACTGTACTGGACATTTTTCCACTTACACTTCCTGTTGCTTCAAGAGGGAGGCATCTGTGGTTAATTCTTCTGGCCACTTCACTAACAGGTGTGGTGTTCCTCGGGGAAAGACTTTTTCTGAATCAGTACTGTTTTAATGAAAATGCAATCATTACACTGTACTTATCTCTTATCAGGCCACTCATTGAATACAATGCCCCATTTGGTATATACTTGTCACAACTGGAGTGACCATAACTCACTAAATATCACTAAAAATCAAGGGCCTAAATCCCCAGACCTATGCCGACCATCTCAAAGCCTTGTCTACTTGGTATCATACAGGCTCCTAAGAGGCAATCTCTGATTCACATAGAGAGTCACAACAGACTCCTATCCTGTCAGATCTATTACATATTTGCAAGTCCAATAGTAGAAGGAACACCCACTCAAGGGGATCTTAATCTCTTTTGTAATATAAGCAGAACATGTTGGACAGGTGTGTATGTAACATAAAAAATACCTCTTCAATGTCACCATCTTCCACTTCATACAAAGCAAAATACTTCTCTTACTCTATTCAAATGTAATTGTACAAATGGCTGGAAAACTGCAAATTTGCCTCTGTACCCATGTTTCTCATGGACAGGGGCCACAAGTAAATATCCCAAATTTTCCTTATTCTACCTGCCTCTGGGTTAGAATCACTCTTGTATGAGTTGCAAATGATGCCCTTATTGTATTGTTTCAACAGCTGTATTATTTCATATCTTACTTGATCTGCAGGTGGAGTTTGATGCCGTGAAACACAGGCTACCTATTGGCCACTTTAAATTTTGTTGCACCTTCATGGACACTGCTGAACATTTTTTTCCCCTTCATATAGTTATAAGTGCTAAAAACCACCATGGGAATGAAAGACTTGGCTTCATCATTACTTCAAAGAAAGCCAGGAAAAACATGCACCATTAAAATAACAACTGTAATAAAACAGTTAACAAACACCAAAGCAGCAGAAATGAAAATATTATATTCACATCTTATTTCAGTTACTTTTCAAACACTGAAGTAATAATGTGTAGTAAAATAGATTTAATCTTATTAAAATGATGTATGCTGTAATAACAAAGCATTCTACTGTTCAAAATGATGCATGCCAAAACAGTAAAACAGCTCCTATGGAAGTAATTGAATACTTTTATAATACAGTTGATTATAACCTGGTAGTTGTGTTTTTGCTAAGTAGAAGAGAATGACTTAATGTGATACCTTTTACCAAATATCAGCTAAAATCTTTGCTTTGTCCATCCATCTCTCTTTCCTCACATCTTTACTATTTATCATCTTAGAGCCTCCATGATAAGATTTAATCTGTGGCATTCTTTTAATTGTACCTGTTATATTACTTTATTTTTAAAGAAGGATCATGTAAACTACAATAAGAAAACATGACTTTAGTTACAGTGGAGTAAAAACAAAAACTTTTTTCAGGACTTCACTCAGAAGCATTGCTGCCTAACAACGACATGAAAAATTAGCTTTATTAATCAAATAAGTGGCAAAGAGGAACAGAACCCTTATTGTTACCTATGTGACCCAAGATTGACAAGTGGCTTGGACACTGGAGGAGCCAGGGAGAGAGGAATTACTGGGGAAAAATGATTTTACTTGCTCGCCCATTCTGGGAAAGAAAGAGGC
This sequence comes from Protopterus annectens, assembly GCF_019279795.1. Classification (NCBI taxonomy): domain Eukaryota; kingdom Metazoa; phylum Chordata; order Ceratodontiformes; family Protopteridae; genus Protopterus; species Protopterus annectens. The sequence continues at coordinate 1,639,188,491 of NC_056733.1, read as the reverse complement.
ATTTATGTTTGTGATGAAGGCACACCCTTAGTATTTGGGATGTGCCACAATCGTGAGACTGATTGCTAGTGAAAATACAGGGTGGGGTGTCAGAGCTAGGTGATGGATGACGTGTAATGTCACTAGCTCTGCTAAATTAGGGAATCTTCCCTAGCATACATGGACAGCATATATGACATTGCAGGCAGCTCTGCTTTACTTCCCTTGCATAACCTACCATTGTTGTCCCCAGCCTTGGAGATAGTACTGGGGGCACTAATAAAAAAATGATGCAGTTGGCAGCTGATGGTCAGCTAGGACAATGCAATAGGAGGGGAAAATTAATTTACAATATTTATCCATGATAAAGGTTAGACTGGTTAGCCTGGTACACTAATTACCAAGGACTGGCTAACAGATGACAGCTTATAATACTGATGAGGTTCTTCTACAGCTTTGGCTGGAATATGTAGACTTGTTAATGTCCTACATGAAAGGACAGCAGCACCACTTGCAATGACGTCACTGAATTTACCTATTAAAAAATGTCTAAAACTGTTTTGATGAAGGCTGATTGAATAAACAGAGCTTTGACTAAATCAACCCCACGTTTGTCGAGAACCTTAACTTGTTACCCACCCATACTCTACAAAACCATGGAGGAAGCTGTTACATTTATACCTTTCTTATAAAGGGTTACTGCAAGATCAGAAACTTTAGATAAAAATACAAAATTCTAATATCAGTGTTTGTTCACAACACAGTATCATCAGTCAGCCTTGAGCATTCTCAACAGATTGATCAGTCAGATAAGTGCTGCCCTACTTATATTATGGCAGTGAGGTTTTGTAATTTGGTTTCCCTTTCAAACTTACATTATAACTTACGATGACTGCTACAAATTGTTCCATTGTTTCCTCCATACGTGTGACTGATGTTTTTATCAGAACTAAGTAATTAATAATCCATGCTGATGGTGTGAAAAATAATGATTAGAAACTCCTATATTAAAATAATCCAGCTTTATTTTACTTAAATTAAGGATTTGTGTGCACGGGCAGTGCATGTTTCAAGGATGTGATGTAGGTGTGTTCAGGTCTTAGCACTTAAAAAGATACATACCGATTCTCACTTGATATGGTTAAACTTATATTTCTTAAAAATGGTACATTTTTTAGCACCAGACTTTCTTAGGAATGAGTATGATTTAAAATGTTGTCTGCACTGTGCATTTTATTACATATATCTCACCTTCTACCAACTGTATTTAGTTCCAAAAATGCATTCTCCCAAGAAATATCTCTTTTACACAGTAACTGTCCTTAATATTTTGTTCAATGCATTATGAATATGATTTTAGTTGTATTTAAAGAGATGAGTTGAGTGTGTTTAACTACCAATAATAAGTGATGGAAGTTAACATAGAAATAGCTATCACTTTTCTAATTGCTGATAGCTAGGATTAATGTCCTTAGCTCTAGGCCGCGGTGGTAAAGTGGTTAGCATTGTCGCCTCACAGCAAGAGGTTCTCCCATTTGATTCTTGGCTCCATCGCCTTCTGTGTGGAGTCTGCATGTCTTCCCCGCGGTCGAGTGACGCTAAAGACTTGCAGGTAGGTGCGAGTGTGAATGAGCATGCCTTCTTTGAAGGTTGGGCCTTGGGCTGGCAACTCTGCACCGTAAAAATCCACTACCAATCATGAGCGGACCGGAGTTACTCTGTGGCGACCCCTAACCGGGAAAAGCCGAAAGACTTTAATGTCCTTAGCTCTAAATCCAGCAATAGTAATTTTATAAACTCAGCTGTATTCCTTGGTCAGCTGGAAATCATTTTCTCTCAACACAGTCTGATACTAATTGAGAAAGATTATTCGTTTTGACTCTTAACATCACAAAATGACATAAAAAAACAAGAGCAAGATAGGATGCCAGATACTGGCTTATTGTAATCTAATCAAGAATTATTTTAAATTGTGGAATACTTGGCTGATATTCATCCCATTCAATCTATTTAAAATAGTTACTTCCCTTATTTATGATACTGTTACACTTAAGAACACAGTATTATTGGTCATTAATTAACTTGATGAACCATGGGAGAAAATGGTGGTATTACATCACCATCATGTGGAATAATTACTTATCTGTTCCCTTAACTTTGATTTCAAGGTGTTAGTTTAGTGTATTGGGTGAGTATAACAGGGTCTGTTTTTTTTTTTTTTTACTAATTTAATTCCTCTAGCCTGCATTTTTTCACTTGTTAAAGTTGGGAGAATTAAATAGGTAGCACTGGGAATGTGAAATGTTATGTGAGTCACTGTTATTCATTTACCTGTGCAGAATCTGCCTACTAGTCAGTATGAAATGGTACTAAAGCTATCTGGATGGATGTGAGGCATAGTATGGGTTTTCTGTACATTTTGTTAGATAACTCCATCTTTGTCGTGTTTAATGTATGGTTATGGTCTAAAGAATCTGTATATGGGAAATTACAGGACTGTCAGGAAAAAAAGATGGATGTTCAGATTTTCAGAAACATGTTTGTACTAAAAGCTGAACCTTTTTTCTTCAAGAGGCTCATGTTGATAAAGGTGAAATTAGCTCCTTTGTCACAGACTTACATATAGTTGCTCAGAATACTCAAGCTTGATTCACAGTTCTTCAGGTTGTCATGTGTTCATGTTTTCCTGTTTGTTATTTTCCAGAGAAATTTTTATTTGCATGCTTGTTGTGAGTTTTGGGTTGTCCATAGCCAGTGCACCTTGGAGAAAGATCAGGACTGATGATGATCTTTCTCCAAGGTGCAGTGACATCAGAGCAAAAGTAATAAAGTAAGGATGTGTTGGAGAGGCAAAGCCTTACATGTGGGGCACAGGAGTCTTGTCCACTTGCAAGAATGCCTTTTTGTCACAGTTGATCATAAATTTATTCCCAGTCTACATAAAACAAAGCTCATCCCTGTCCATATTCAATTACAGCTTAGATCTATGGATGGGAAACAGAAAATTCACCCCGAGACTCTCCCAGTACTACTAATGGACAGATGCAGCTCCTAAATGCTTTAAACCAAGTATGGGTCACCTCCAATTATCTATGGTATGATCCCAGTTATTCTCATTAGAGGTAATATATAATTATCAGCCATGGGATAGGTACGACCAATCTACCTCCAAATGGGATAGGTTAATTCAAGCACCAAAAGGGAAACTGGCAAGACTTAAAATAGGCCACAAGCACAGCTAGCCTAGTACTTCCCCATGAACCTATAACTGAATATCCTGAATACAAAAATGAGCTGTCATTTAAAACCTGAACTGAGTGGACCACTGTGATGTGGTGATTCTGTCAGTGAGTATGCACAATGGATCCCTTGAGAGATTATAAATAACATGGGTGCCCGATAATAAACTGAAAACAAAATCAGTGGTCATCAAACATGTGAAAAAAAAAAACTTGAGAAAACCTATTCTATCATAAACAACAAGGCCAAACAGCCAATACAGTAAATAGTCATACAAAAAAATTATGTAAGTAAAATAGTAGTTATTGGGTAAACTATGTG
>NC_056733.1:1639147451-1639179951 GCF_019279795.1 Protopterus annectens | reverse complement strand
TTTCCTTGATGGGGCGGGATATGGATTTCATGGGAGATTAGCTTGTGGTCAGATCTGACCTGCGAGGAGTTGACCTCTGGCATGGAACACCGGTTACCCATATTGGTTGTAGCCAATGTGGTAGTTCATGGGAACAGAGTTTTTCCCAAAGGGGATGACACTACACTTCTTGACATTGAGCTTGAGGCCATGACTTTGACACCAAGCATCTGTCTCAGTGAGGCCCCTTTGTCGAATGTCCACATCATTAGGAGATTCTATTATGGCTCCCAGTTTGCAGTCATCTGTGAACGTGATGGGTGTTATCTCCCTTTGCTTTACTGGTTCCCTAAGCTTAAACTGAGAACATAAAATGAAATACCAAAACAAAGTTTTGCCCTGCTGCATGTACCCTGGGTTCCTGTCTGCTGAAAACACTATCTAAGGGAATGTGTAATTATCTCCCTGTGTTTTACTGGTTCCCCAAGCTTAAACTGAGAACATAAAAGAAATACCAAAACAAAGTGTATGTACCTTTTTGTAAGCTGTCTGCACTCCCTATAGCTGTATTGTACTCCTGCCTGTACATGCTCACAGCCTACTGCAGACTCCACTCTACCTGCTCTTTTCAGTCCATCACCACCCTACTAAGTCCTCGTGCCCCTCTACTGCAATTTCAGATCTGTCTACTAGATGGCAGCATCTACGTATTTTTGAATTTCCCACTCTAGTCTAAATAAGCTACTTAATATTTGTCTGTCCTAGTTTAGCCCTATTGCCCTTACCTAACCTCTGTCAACCTCTCTGCCTTCCTCCTAGTCTCACTTAGCAAATTAGTGCCTCACCCCTGTGCCTTTCTTACATTGTGCTTGCTATCCATCTTAGTGATTGTTCCTTGCTGGCTTGCTCTTCCACCTGCTTGGCTCTTCCCACTCCGTTCACCCTGCGGGCTCACTCCACTCCCCTACCCTACCCCCATTCCCACACACCCCCTGTACAGTTTCCTTTATACTTAACCATCCCTCCCCTTCCTGCCCAGCCATCCAATACAATTCCACTTCCTGCGTGTTACCACTCCCACAATCCAACATCGAATCACACTTAGCATATTCTCCTATTTTATATATTTTCTTACACTTCCCTTCTTCCCCTCCTTAACCAAACTACTCATCATGCTGCATTTACTTATATCTGCAACAGTACTCACTATGCTTTCTATTGCTACCGCCTATCACTACTACCTCACAAATCCATTTCTCTGTTCCCCTACCTCTCACTCACACTACAGCTTTCCTACTTCTTCTTCTTTTACCATCTCTCCAGACCTATGTATCTCTTCTACCTCAACTCTGTACAAAAGACACATATTACAAATTCTCAAACCTTCTAATAGGACTAAATCTAAACTGCCCAAATACTATCAACTTTTCACATCAAGTGCTCTTCTCTACAAACAACTACTCCCCTCAGGGGACATTCACCCCAACCCAGGCCCCTGTACACCTCTCCTCTCCCTCCCCCCCTTATCTAACTTAACTACCTCCTCCTCACAACCCTCTTCCGACAGCCTACCAGTTATACAACCTCAGTCCCACAACTCAATCCCACGCAAACACCTAACCTTTTATTCACTAAATATTCAAAGCCTAGCAAATAAAATTACTGAACTGTACTCGTAGATAGCTTACAACACCCCTCACATCCCATCCCTATCAGAAACGTGGCTCAAGCCACATACTTCTAACAGTGAAATACTCCCTCCTGGCTACAACACCTACCACTCTGATAGAACTTCAAAGAAAGGAGGTGGTGTAGCCATCCTCTACTCTAACAGCCTTAACCTTTCACCATACCCCACACCTATTCCTAACTTCCATCCTGCTAAACTCCTCATTCTAAACTTTCATCTGAATCCACACAAAAAACTTGCTATCGCTTCCATTTATCTTCCTCCTGGCAACAATGTACCCATTCTAGAAAACAAATTATCCTGGTTCTCTCTCAACATACCTTATGAAACACTCATCCTTGGTGATGTCAATATAGACTGGTCAAAACTTTCTACTGACTCTCCCTTACTTAGTATTCACCTTCATGGTTTCCAGCAACTCATTTCTACCCCCAATCGTTTCCAGAAAAACTCTACCTCCAGCTCCACAATAGACTGGATTCTTACCAACTCCTCTCAACTCTACCATCAGCCCAAAACCCTACCAGACTCTCTCAGTGACCATCTCCCTACCTCCATCCTGAGATACAACCCACATACTCCTAAACCCCACCTTTTTAAAGATTGTCAGAAATTATCCACATTTAATTCTTCTCAGTTTAACTCAATTCTACAAAACATTGACTGGTCCATCCTTAGGCAACTCCCTCTCAATTATGCTGTTGATACTTTTAATAGCATTTTCATGAATACCCTGGACTCCCTAGCTCCCTCCAGGAAGATCAGACTGAAATCTAATCATGCCCCCTGGCTTTCTAAAGAAACTAAGTCCATCATGAAACAAAGAGACAGTGTCTGGAAAGCCTGGATCAAATCTAAACAAATACCTCATCTTCTCAAATACAGACAGCTACATAATCTTGCCAAAAATCAGACAATAATAGACAAAAAATCATTTTATAGCTCAGGCCAGCATAAACATAGATCTAACCCCCTGAAATTCTGGTCAGCACTTAACAGCATCCTTTACCCAGGCACTTCATCTAACCCATCCCCCTACCCAAACACGACTCCTGAAGAAAGAGCTGCCCTCCTTAATTCCCACTTTATTTCCTCTATCCAAAATCTCCTACCCTGTCAGCCTAACTCCTCCTCTTTACCAGACCCAACACCCACCCCCAATACTACTTTTTTTTCCTTCAAGCCAGTTCCCACTTCTTACATCAAATCTCTACTGCTCAAACTCAAACCCTGCTCTCCCTCTACTGACAAATTACCTCCTACCTTCCTCAAACTTGCAGCTGATTCTATTGCCTACCCAGTGACTATATTAATAAATAGATCTATGCTAGACTCTACTGTTCCTACCCTATGGAAATCTTTCTACACTACCCCTCTCCATAAAGGAGGTAACGCCACTGACCCTTCCAACTATCAACCTATTGCCATTCTATCCCCTCTATCTAAGATACTAGAAAAATGTATCCACACACAGATTCTCAATCACCTACTCAATCACAACTTACTCACCCCTACCCATCATGGTTTTCACCCCTATCACAGCACAACTACTGCTCTACTCTCATTCACTCACACCATTTCAGAATCCTTGGACAATAATAAACTTACCTCCTGTCTCTTTCTAGACCTCTCCAAAGCTTTTGATACAGTATCCCATCCTTTACTTCTATCTAAACTTGCCAACTTTCACCTATCCTCCTCCACCCTTAGCTGGTTCGCTAGCTATCTATCTGGATGTGAACAACCTGTCAAATGGCTCTCCTCCTCTTTTCCTTTCCTGCCTGTCTCTACTGGTGTTCCACAAGGTTCCATCTTAGGCCCCCTTTTATTCAACATCTTCACCAATGACCTCTTCACCTCTTGCAATCAGTCATTTCTCATACAATACTCTTATGACTCCACTATTATTTCTACAGCCAACAACATCTCTGACCTACACTCTCTAACCCAAAAAGCTCTACTCTCCACCAAACAATGGCTTTCAAAAAACATTCTAATCCTCAATCCCAAAAAAACAATCAAACTCTTAGTCTTCCTGCCCCGTTCTCTTGCTCATCATAGATCCTCCTTTGTCATTAAGTCTTGTAACAACACAGCCATCCAACCTGACACCTACACTAAACTCTTACGGGTCATCACTGATGATGAACTAAAATTCAATCAACACATACAGCAGTGCATAATGAAAACCCATCAGAAACTAGGTCTCTTATACTGGAACAGAAAATACCTCACTCCTGAGGCTAGACTCACCCTAGGACAAGCACTTCTCCTCCCCTCTCTCCTGTCTACCATAAAATAGCCAGATTCATCACCAACTCCCCAAACAACACGCACCACTGTATTGCCTTAAAGTTTCTACAATGGCTGGAACTCCCACAACTACTACATCTCTACCAATTCCACATGCTGCACTCTATGCTCTTTAAACCTTCCTGCTGTCCACCTTTATCTCTCCTAGTCTCTAACTATACCCCTTCTTGATCTCTCCACACATCTAATCAGGAATTGCTCGATATCTACCACCCCAGTAAGTCAGTAGGTAAGCAACTCTATAAACACTCTGTGGCCCAAGCTTGGAATAAACTTACCCTGGACATATGCTCTATCTCTCACACTCCACTATTTAAAAAAGAACTTAAGGCACATTTACTCAACTCCAGAACCTGTCCCTGCTATGACCCTACATAGCTATCCTCTCCACCCACACTCACATCACTCTCAGTTGATCCTACTCACACTCTTGACTCTCCCTCACTTGTACAGTAACAAAGAATTTGTCCTGAAAAAAAAAATTCAATTTATTTTTTCTTTCAATTATAATCTTCACATGTAGTTGTTTATTACTTGGTATTGTCTGCTATTATTGTTTGTAGTATTTGTTTTCTTACTGTAATTAAATATTGTACCTTCTGGAGCTTTTCTCCTCGGGTCTCCACTGAAGATGGGACAAAATCCCAGTTGGACTAACCAGGTTAACAAATGTCAATAAATAAATAATAAATAATTAAATTAGCCAAAGACCTTCTGTGTTAGCCTGAACTTCAGAGAAGTAAATGCCAAACAGGAGAGGACCCTTGACTGAACCCTGTGGTAGTCCACTTGTCACTGGTCTGAGGTCGAACTTGGAGTCGGCTACTTTCACAGTGTGGGTTCTGTCAGTGAGCCATTTGGCAACTGATCTTGTGACATAGGGATTTATACCTAGATTAGTGAGTTTATCTATAATTCCAGAGTGGGGGATGGTGTTAAAAGACTTGACAAGGTCAAGATAGGCTGTGTGCACCACCTTACCCTCATCCACTGCTCTGGTGACTGCTTCAAAGATATCAATCAGATTTAGGAGGCATGATCTACCTTTTACAGACCCAAACTGAGTGGGGTCCAGAGCTTGGAGGTTACCTATCTCTTTGTTTATACCATCCAAGATGATGCGTTCCATGGCCTTGCAGACCAGGATCATCAGGCTAATGGGGCGGTAGATCCTGGGGTCTGTGGTGGCACCCCCTTTGTGGAGTGGGATAACTATTGCTGTGCACTATTCCGTAGGCACAAAGCCTGAAGTGAGGCTATGATTGAACATGGTACTTAGGTGGGGTGCCAGTTCGTTCTGTAGTTTTGTGTTCTTGGCTTTGGAGAGTGCGGTCTTTACTTGTGCATCCGTGATTATGGGGGCTTTGTATTCTTTCGGTAATGAGATGGGGCCTTTGGGGGGGGGAGAGGGGGTAAAGTTAACACTGCACCTGTCTGCCAGGATGTTGGCAATATCAGTTGGTTCTGTGTGTACATATATATTATATATATATATATATATATATATATATATATATATATATATATACACATATATATATATATATATATATATATATATATATATATATATATATATATATATATATCTATATGTATATATATATATATATATATATATATATATATATATATATATATATAGTGCCATTGTGCTGTAACTCAGAGCAGATTTGAGTGTTGCCATTTAGATTCTTGACACATAACTGTAGAATGCTTTGTGGTTGCATTTAGAATCAGTGGCAATGTTATTTTTATAACAAGCTTTGGAGGGTTTTATGAGGGATCTCAGTTTCCTACTGAGGCTGACCAGGGAGTTCCTACAATCATAGGATTTTACTCTTTTTTGCAACAGTTTCTTCCTTCTGTTGTAGAGTTTGTTTATGGAAGGGGACCACCAGATTGGCTTCTTTTTTTGGAGGAGAGTGTCTTGGTTCTTTTGGGGATCACACAATTCATGCACTCGTGCATGTGCTTATACAGTGTGCTTAGACAGTGTATTTGTATAAGATTCAGCAGTCATATCTCTATTTTCTGTCTGCATAGGTATCATGAAGTTTGGCACTTCTGTCTTAAGAAGCATGAAGTTGGCTTTAGATAAGATTTTTTATGGTGGTTTCCTTGATGGGGGGTGGGGACGGGATATGGTTGTCTAGGGAGATTAACCTGTGGTCAGATCTGTCCAGCAAGGTGTTGACCTCTGCAATGGAACACCAGTTACCCATATTGGTAATAACCAGGTCCATAATACTGCTGCCCCTGGTGGGGGTATGGACAAGCTGATCCAAGGCATTGGAATTTATGAATTCCAGAAAACATTGAGCAAATAAGTTATTACATGAGTAGTTTTCCCAGTTGATGGTGGGGCAGTTGAAATTGCCCATTATTAGGGTATTGGGTTGTATCTTAATATTTTCCAGTATATCAAGAAACAAAGAGTGGGAATCCCAGGGCATGGTGGGGGATCTGTAACAAGCTACAACCTGGATTGCAGTCTTGCCCAGTGTTAGTTGCACTTGGATAATTTTGGATACATTATGTTGAGCAACTAGCCTGTAGGTGTGAGTATCCTTAATGAATATGGACACACCTCCTCCTTTAGTGTTTCGATCCAGATTAGGTGGACGAAAGGTGTAGTATGAATTATAGCCTGGTAATGCAGGGATACTCTGTATAGCCTTGAACTATCTGTTACTGCACAGACGTCGATGTTCTCCATTTTAAGGAGTGCCTTGAGCAAGTCCATTTTGAGGTTTAGGCTTCTAGCATTGAGTAGCATTACCCTCAGATTTTGCTTGCTTGTGCCTGCTATGGTGGTGAATTTGTCATTTGAGCCTTGCCTAAAAAAGGCACTATAGGGGTGGCAAAAGCCTTAGCCAGTATCCGGAATCCCAGGAGTGACAGGTACAGGCCATCTCTGGCATAGCATTGTGGTCTGTTGATCATGTCATCCCAGGCAGACAGATACCGGATCCCCTTAGAATAACACCAGAAGCTTAGCCAATTGTTGAAGTCAATTATTTTGTCCTTGTACTATGGTATCAATCTGGGTTATGGCAGGATACTACTCAAGGCTAGGGCCATATCTGCCTGGGCTACAAGTTCTGAGAGCTCCTCCATGTCTCTTTTCATGTAGTCCAGGGAGGTACATCTCATGTCATTCACACCAACAAGGACAATGACTAAGTCATATTTGTACTTTTTGTGGCGTGACCTGAGTGTGTGCATTATGTGGCAGATCCTGGCACCCAACAGGCAGCTGACAGTAACTTTCTCCTTGTTTAGCCTGGTGAGTGGGACATCAGTGTGCCTGACTATAGTCATGTATGACTAGTATGTTGGGTAAATTGTTTTACCTTATGTGCTGAGGTTGAGTGGCACACTGATTTTGTGTGCTATGTGTCATTTGGATATTGTTGGGGGTGATGGTTGCTTGCGTTTCAGCTTTGGAGGTCTCTGTTGCTTGGTCAGATTTTTGAGAGCCTCCATGAATGTAGGTGTGTGTTTTGTGTTTCTATGTGTGGGTTTTGCTGGTGTAGGTTTTGAAGGACTATGTGCTGAGTGTGGTATGGTGCAGGTGTTTACCTTCTCCTTTTGACTGTCTAGACCAGTTGTGGCTGGAGAGAGCTTGGCTTCCAGTTTGGCTATATAAGTGCATCTCTTACAGGTTGTAGTGTTGGGTGGTAGGAGAAGAGGGTTGTCCGTGTACATGAGGCAATTTCTATATTGCCACAAGATGCCCAGATTCATCAGGTGGACAGGAGAAAACACTGGGAGATGACCCTTAGACATACCTGGATAGGTGCTTATTAATTTAAGTACTAAAAACTGTTTTCCTCTTGACAAGTGAGGAAAGTTGAGTGCTGCAGTAATTTGTAGGTTATTTAGTGCTTGCAACAAGTTATGAAAAAGTGCTGAGCACAACGAAACAGTTTTGAGTGCTGAAACTAGAAAGCTGGCTAAAACAAAGGGAAAATCTGAAGAGCAGACTCTCTGGCACCGGGAATAGTTTAACCCTAACTAACCAGCACTGTGCGATGTGCAAACCCACACAAACATGGGTTTTTAAAACAGAAAGTTGAAAGGGATAGAAGGTAGCCCCAAACGGCCAATGAGGTAAAATTCCTAAGCTGGAAACCACTCCTCTAGTGACAGATAGGCAGCTCAATGCTTACCATTCCCACTGATAAGCAGAAAGACTTCCCTCTATCACAGCAAGGTCTGGACAACTCAGAAACACAAACTAAAGTCCTGAAACCAGCAAATCTGGGATCCGGACTATTCTAGTATAGAAAAAAGGCATGTAATGATGGATGCAATGACACAGAGGGATATTTCTTTTATTTAAAAAGATGATTTTCCCAGTCTTTCAAAATTAGTTAATAAAAACCTCAAATCATACAGGAAAGAACTTACGCAATGATAGCAGGGGACTTGCCAATATGGTGGACATTTAACAATTACCTGACAACATGGGGAACCAGTTATGGAAAGCTACATGTAAACAGTAGATCGACAAATGCTTCAAACAAGAGTACAGATAATTCATGTGTGAGTCTACATGTCCTCCCTGTGTTTGCATGGATTTCCTCTGGGTGTTCTGCCTTCCTCCCACATTCCAAAGACATGCAGTAGGCAGACTGGACACTCTAAATTGTCTGTAGGTGTGAGTATGTGGATGAGTGTGTGGTGTGGAAGAATAAGCACAGCAGAGCTAGCCACCCAGCAGTGTCAACCTTGGCTCTAGATGATTGCCACTGTTGAAGTGACACCCTGACATCATCTTCATCATCATCATCATCCTCATTTTCTCGTTTTTTTCTACATAGGGTCAGGGTATTGTGTTAACTGTTGCCGTCTCTCTCTCGATTCAGTGCCACCCTCCTGCCTTCTTCAGCACTCATGCCTGACTGTCACAGATCTTCTTTCACACACATCTACCTCTTTGCTGAATGTCCTCACTTCCTCTTACCTTCTTCCTGTTTGTCCCAAATCTTCCTCACCAGATTGTCTTCCACTTTTCTGCATATGTGTCCAAACCACCATATTCTGTTCTGTTTGATCTTTTCTGCAATTGGAGCTACTTTGGCTTCTGCTCTTATGTCCTCATTTCTTTGCCTGTCCCACATTGTACATCCTACCACCCTTCTCAGGCATTTAATTTCCATGACTTCTAGCTTCTTCAACTGTCCTGGCTTTACTGTCCAGGTTTCTGTACCATACAGTTGTAATGGTCACATCACTGTATTGTACACCTCATCTTTTAGCTTCTTTGGCATTCTTCTGTCATATACTATACCTGACACTCTATGCCAGTCAGCTACAAACCCTCTGATTCTACCTTTGACCTCTTCATTCAAACTTCCCTTCTTCCTTATCCTCAAGCACCCCTCCCAGATACTTGAAGCTGTTTACCCGTTCCACTATCTTCTCTAATATCTCTGTTCTCAGATTCTTCTGATTTTCCCAGTTTGCTGCCATCACTACCATCTTATCTGTGCTTAGTTTCATCCCTTGTGTCTTCAATTTTACATTCAATTTTCCTATACTTTGCTGAAGTTCCAGATCAGAGTCAGCCTATAATGCCACATCATCTGCATACAGCAGCTTTGTTGCTCTGTCCCTCTCTGACCTCTTTGCTAATGTAGTCCATCACCAGTATGAACAGCAGTGGGCTAATAGCTGAATCCTGGTGTGCACCCACTCCCACCCTGACCTCATGTGCAAAATGGGAAAAAAGGGTTGTGGATGGATGGATATGGATAACCCTTCTGCAGATGAAGGTATTATCATACTGCTTGAACTTTGTTCCCAGAAGTACAAATTATATTTCTAATACTTATTGGAAGGTGAGGGTGGCCTAATGGTTAAGGTGTTTGCCTTACAAACACAAGGTGCAGGATTTGAGTCTCACAATGGATAATTGGCTAGGCTTAAAATTACTCACAAGGGCAGTTAGCCTAGTACTAATCTATAAACCTATAAAGAATATGTTATTTACTAAGTTTCAAGTGGAAATTTTACTGTTTAAGACTGACATACCAAAGCATGTATATAAAATTTAAGAGGTAAAAGGTTTTTATGTGTATTTGTTGGAATCCCAAAGTTACTCAATAGCCAGACATGGCCAATATCTCCCTGACTACTGCAGTTTACTAGAAGATGCAGCCTCAACTAAAACTACAGCAAAGAATAAGGCTCAATATAGTCCCACTGCATAATAATACTCAGTCCAGTCTCTATTGCTTGTATAATCTGCTCATTTAGTCTCTTTTCCCACACCTTCCTACCTACCTCTAACAATAAGAACTAACTCTAAACTTCCCTCCTTCAAATGCTCCCTAAAAGAATTCTTATCAATAATCTGGATATACTCCTCCTCCAATCCAAGGTACACTTCTGAGAACATTTCTTTCCTTCCTCCTACCTTTTTTTAATCTCTCCTATTTCCACCTATTTCTTCCCTTCCTACTACTCCCATCCCATGTTACCTTCTCATTTTCCCAAGTAGCGTTGTCGCCTCACAGTAAGACGCTGTCCGGTTCGATTCTCAGCTAGAGCATCTTTTGCGTGGAGACATGCGTGAATGGGCGTACCTTCATTGAAGGTTGTGCATCAGAGCTGGCAACTCAGCACGTAAAAATCTACTGCCAATCATTAGTGGACTGGAGTTCCGCTGTGGCGACCCCTAACCGGGAAAAGCCGAAAGACACAACAGCAACCTGCTATGTCTTACTAATTTCTCATTAGCCAATTAATTGTATCATCTTCATATCTTAATTTAAACCTTAAATAAAAGCATTAACACCATATTAATTCCCTCAACTTAATGCACAAGCAATGTAATGATGATACTGTCTTTCTGTGTTACCTGGAAGATGATCTTACACATGTTTGTATTAGGACAGTCTTCTAATAATGTAACCGGTTATCTCACTATGTGATCTTAATTGCCTCTCTTCTTTTAAATATGTAGTCCTGTACAAAAATATGATTTTATTTATACTGCGTTTAATTATTGTAAACATTTGCTATAATCCTGTGTATTTTGTTTTACTTCTGCTTTGTTATCCTATGCTATATTTTAAAACATTGTTGGTCTTGGAGATTTTCTTCCTGGGCCACCTCTGAAAATGGATACAATAGGCCCAATCAGACCTTCCCAGTAAACAAATTTCAGTAAATAAATATATAGTTGGGGTGGTGTTTTTTTAATAGAACCAGCATCAGACTTGTCACAGGACATCTTAAAAGCCCATATTAAAGAAAAAGTTTGGTACATACGACATATAGCAGATCTTCTGTCTATACTTATAAGTCATAAGGATTAATCAGTATTAGTTAAAAGAGTCCTTAAATAGCAGTATTTATGTAAGTATGAAACATTTTACCTGATGCATCTTTGGCCTAATTCTCATTCTAACCAAATTGTGATATAAAAATGTTCCCTTTTTCCTGCTCAAAATAACCCATCCCCATTTGGTTATAGATTGGCCTTACCCATCCCATGACCAATAATTATATGCATTACCCCTAAAGAGAATAACTGGGATCACACCATAGATAATTTGAGGGGACCCATGCATGGGATAAATCATTTAGGATCTGCATCTGTCCATCAGTAGTACTGAGACCAGTACTGGTGAACATTTTCTGTTTCCATCCATAGATCTAAGTTGCTCCTGAAAATGAACATGGATGAATTTTGGTTTCTGTGGATGGTAGCTTGTTCCATAGCAGCAATATCCTCTGTGAAATATACCTGTCCCTCCAAACTATTCT
This sequence comes from Protopterus annectens, assembly GCF_019279795.1. Classification (NCBI taxonomy): domain Eukaryota; kingdom Metazoa; phylum Chordata; order Ceratodontiformes; family Protopteridae; genus Protopterus; species Protopterus annectens. Next base: position 1,639,168,187 of record NC_056733.1, on the reverse strand, counting down.
GTTGATGTTCTAGAATAGGTTTTGATCCTTAGACTGAGTTTTTTGGATGCCATTTGACTTGCTGATGTACAATAAATCCATTGGTAATGGGTCAGATGATGCTTTTTATGCCAGATACAGATCACTTTTTAGCAGTCTATTTTGTTTGTCAATGTATGATATGTTGTTTAGGCCTCATATCCTTTTAGTAAGGTACTTTTGCAGGCATTTGCCAAAGGGGGCATTATATTAAATGATTGACCTAATGAGCATGTTTATGGAGCTTTCCTCCACAGGCCTCCATTCAGAAGGGGACCTGCATAGCCCAGTTGAACAATCCCAGTAAGCAAATGCAATCAATCAACAAATAAAATTATTCTTCTCTGTCAAAATCCATTTTAGTACCTTACTAACTCTTTATGCATTTGTCTTAACTAATAATATCTTTGTGCCTGATAAGGATTATGATATTAAGAGAAGAGAATGGCAAAGGAGACCCCCATGGCACTTGCAAATGCCTGTTCTCATTAGGCCAATAAGAACAACAGACACTACTCCATTCATATGCATTAGCATATGTTGTATGTTGCATCCTTGTTATAGATGATGTCTTTGAGGTTTTTAATAGGGCAGATGAGAAACTGTATTTGTTCCGAACAATGCATGGCACTTACATGCCATTAAAATAGATATTCAAGTAGGGCACAGCAAAAGGAATTCTACTATCATTTACTTGTATAAGAGCTGTATCTTTCAATACTTTTGCAGTTCATTGTACAGAAAGCATTTTAAAAGCAATCACATATTTAGAATGAGGAACAATATGTCAAGGAAATAATCAATTAGGTTATATAAGAATACATTGATGCCCGCACAAGAAATGTTGTCTGATCAAGTGAAATGCCTTGACTTTTCAATAAGAAGAATCTTAAATATTTAGGAGCTAAAGACTTTTTTCATTGTTAAATCAAGAACTGAGGAGGAGACACATCTTCCATTGATGATTTGCAAAATCATCCAAGGACTAAGAATAATAATATCACTGGTAGTATACAAAACAGAGCCCTTAGGTATGTATCAGAATAAAGGATGCTAAAAAAAGTGATTAAATTGATTATGATGAGAAATTGTGATGTCTTGGCTTCCAAAAAGGATATAAAGCGTAATATTCTCAACAGACTTTCACATTCCTAAAAATGATAAATATCAAAAAGCTGCTGAATGAGTTAAGACCACTTATGAGTTATCAGTGCTCAACACGTACAAACAAATGCATGAAGTGCAATACTTTTTAACATATTAATAAAGGGAAGATGTTCCAATATTTTGAAACATTAGATAGATTTCATTTTTAAGCTGATGCTGGTTGACAGGACAGTAGCAAAGCTATGTCAGGGCAAGAGGGGCAAGTACCTTGAGCATTTGGGGGCATTATCAGACATCCATCTTCCCAATTGTTCTTTAGTGTAATACCGGCTTTTAAATGCTGGTGTTGTATTTGCGGTCAACCCTAACTTTGTAGCACTCCATGTGTGGTCTAAACGATAGCCACAATTTAAAAGTTAAGAATTTTTTTTAAACTAAAACCTGAGTGTTGTAGCATTCCTTGTATAGTATAAAATGTAGCAACTGCTACATTTTAATTCATTGAGAGACCAAAGCAATTCTTTAATTAGCACAGCTTCCATGAACAATGCAAACTATCCTAAAATGCTGTCTCTCACTTTACCTGCTCAGGAGATCTTAACTTCCAGAAATAGCATAAATTGGATCAGCTGAGTCCCCCTTTTATGGTGTAAACTTCCTTTGTAAATAAAGCAAAGATGCTCCCCAAGTCTCTTTAAGCAAAAACTGGAGGAATGGATGGGCAATCATAAATAGACCTTGGTTCTGGCCTCTCAAACCCTTATGAATGGGGTAGAAACTGTTTATAAATTAGCTATATCAATGATTACCTATGAATTGGGATATTATGGCTAGGCTACTAATGGTTATCTGGATCACCAGCCTAGTATTAATCTATGAGTCTATGAACCTATGAACCTATAACACTTTAGGCCAGCCAGCAGTTCTAATTACCTTGTCTTTTTGAGGTATGAAGAAACCATAAAGCTTAGAGAAAAATTCAGGTGGGCATACCGTAGAAAAGCAAACACCATGTAGAAAACATTCAGAAGCCTGGAGTGAATTCTTTACTATCGATACTGAAATTATCACTGGCCATGCTTCACTATACCTGGCAGAAATGCAAAATTATAAAACAGTAAAAATCCAAAAGGGCTTAAACCACAACCACGAACAAACTCCTGGAAACACTCTTGTAGTATCTCAACCCACAAAAACATTCCACAAAAAATAAATAAATAAATAAATAAAATTGGATTAATTAAGTGCTTTCGTCCCACAATATATTAAAACTTCTTCAGAACATTTATTACATCACACAGTTTGAATAGAACCAATAAATTGATTAATTAGATCCATAATTATCCAATTAACCCATCTCATTTTTGAACAATTTTCTTAAAAACATCAACAAATTCACATAATATAGCCTCTTACAAACTAACTTTATATATTAAAACATAAGACATTCCAAAAAATATAAACAGTTTATCAAAAAGTGTTTTTATTAAAAACCCAACATAAAAAAATCATGTTTTATAATTATTGTGACTTTAATTTTAACATAGTTAGGAAATAAATATTTCCATTAGGTCCTGATGGGTTAGTGACATTTATAAAATTATAAAACAGTCATATATTTCAGATTTCTATATTTTTTTCTTTGTTTCATCTTTCATAATTAACAAAGAAACATGTCCACAAGTAACCTTTGTAATCACTCAAAGTATCCAAGTAATGAGTAGCTCCAGCTTCGGAGTGCTACAATAAGCAATTAATGCTACTGTAGCCTACGATAACTGCCATGCATATGCGTTAACTTTAGGATTTATCAGAAATGACAGGATGCTGGTCATCTTTTAGTTTTTTGCATTTTGAGCATTAATTACCTATCTAGCAGCAACAGAAGGGTTCCCAGAAATGCTTATTATTATCAGGATTTGTTGAAGAAAGATGGAAAGAAGAACTGGAGATGATGTGATGAAATACTTGTAGCCTGAGAAGAAAGAGTGCTGGGAACTGACATAATGCAAAATGGAGATAATTATAACAATTGTACTCACAAAACAGGATGTGTACACAGTAATACAAAAGAAAAGTGTGTTTCTTGGGAGTTTGAATTATGTCCTACATGGACAGATGCTAGACAAATTTTACATGACTTGATAAGAACAGAGCATTTCTACAAGCAGAGGCTAGACATTTATGTATTCCTTAACTTGCAGGCAAAATTGTTACATTTTAAAGTAGCGTAACTTAGATTTGATTCTGCAGCTACAAGGTTTTGCTGTAGTAAAAAATTTTATTACTACATCCAGATCATTATCACACGATCTGGATTTGTGTTTATTAAATCTGGAAAATGTTTAGCACAGTTATATCCTTTAAAGTGGATGTTTCAACATATTGAAACCTTCATGCAAAATTACAATTCTATATGACCAAATATTTCATTGCAGGAAGTCATATGCCATACTGTTTAAAGTGGTAAAAAATCAATGATGTTCTTGCATATAATACATGCTGATAATTTATAGTTCCTGCCTTTCTGGATATTGATAGCGTACTTTGAAGGCTAGTGGGAAAAACAGCTGAGGAAAGCACTTCACAGTCCTAAACAGAAGCAGTAGCACAGGCATGTAGACCTTCCACAAGATGACATTTTGAGCGATTTATTGTGAGGCCTGTCACTAAGCAAAAGAATCATGGCAGTAGGGGAAATCTTTAAAACGAATAATATCCACTGCTGCAAGGTTACTGCTGAAAACATTTCGGCAAAAAGGCTGATCAGAGTAACATTGTCAGTCAGTCAGCTAAAGAGTGCAGACTACTACATCATCATAATCTTCTACATACATTATTTAATTTTAAGTATTTAACTTTATTTGCATTATTTTTGTTTTATAAGGTATATTTGAAACATAAGTAGCTGATTATTCCCCTACTATATTAGACAGTTGCACGTCATGATTTTTTATTCATATTACATTACAGCTGTAAAATTTATCTGTGAGACATACTATTGTGAGATGATATTAAATAGCAATCAGTTTCCTAGCAGTGGACTAGAACATACAAATATAATAAACAACAGCACCTTTTATATTATTTCACTTTTATATGTGAACATGGTAGTTTACTTTTATGAAGTGTGGTTCCTTAAATCAAATAAACAGAATACATGTATTTTAACTGACATGTAAAACAAAGATAGAATTAGTTTGACAATCTTTTTTTTTTTTTTTTTTTTTTTTTTTATCCATTGAATCAAGGATTCTAAAAAGAAATACAGCTCTGTTAAAGTCAGCCTGAAATACCATTTATAGAAAAAAATCAGAAAAGAAAGAAAATGAATGTATTGATCTGTCTATGGTGTGAATTAAAGACCTGGCTGTTATCTATACTTACAGGCTTGATCAGGAAGTAGAGATAAATGACATGTTATTTAACCAGTGGTTAAAGGATAACTATGGAATGGTCATAAAAAAGAAACAAATATTAAATAGTCATTTGGTAGGTCTTAAATAAGGTTTACACCCTACTACTGGCATGTTAATATCAGATGTGCCGGAAGATACTGAAGGCTTGTAAGGCATAGGTTGAGAGGAGCATTTAGAGAGCTGAAAAGGGCATTTTCACATTTCTAAATGTATTTACTATGATAAAGGAAGCTTATATGTGACACTTACTCTATGTACTATAAAATGAAGTTGAATTAAGGATAATTCTACAGAAATTTCATATCATAATTATACATTATGCTACTGTCTTTTTTTACCCCATTCCAAGTGTGAATGAGATGCATTATTTCACCTGAATGCCTGACCTTCAAATATATGCACACATGGCCTGCATGCAGAGAACCTGGATGATTACAGGAGAAGGGATGCAGTGCTATACCGACAACATTAGTGAAATACACTGAAGTCTCTTTAGTATTGTGGCATTGTAATACTCAAACTATACAGTGGTGAACAATTATAATTGCTCTAAAGCATGGATTCTATGGTTTCAGACTGTTTCTGCCCATAGCCCTCATAGCCCACTACACATGTTATATTGTGAATTTGGATCTAGCCAAAATAGCTTGCCTGGATAAAAATTCACAGCAAAAATTATACAGAGAGTTATCAAGTCTATCATCAGAAATAGGGTGAAATTCCAGAATCCATGAACACACACACACACACACACACACACACACACACACACACACACACACACACACAATTATATATTCACCTATGTAATGTCATTAGAATATACAGGGAAACTGGAGCACCTGACAAATACCCAAGCATAGTAAGGGTTTGCAAGCTATCCACAAAGTGCTGAATAGGAAAATCAAGCTCTGTGAAGCAACAATATTGACTGTTGTGCCACAACAAAAGCTTTAAGGCAAGAAGAACAGCTGACACAAAGCCACCTCCCCAAACAAAAAACGAAAATAAAAATAACATGTATTTTATCTCTGTACATTACCACTTATATGGCTTAGTGGTTAAGGTCTTTGCCTCCCATACACAAGGTGCAAAGTTTGATCCTAACCTCCAAACAATGCCTGTTTGGAGTTTGAAGCTCTCCCTGTGTCTCCGTGGGGTTTCTCCCATGTCCGAAAAACATGCTGAGTGTTTCCATCTCAAAATCACCAATGAATGGAGCTGTGGGCAGCAACACAGACTCTACATGGTGCCCTATAGGGGGAAAGAGTTGTAAAGACTAACAGCTTTAGACATCTACTGTGGTGCTCAGTATCCTCAAGATAGATGGGCTTTATGGTGGGCATAAACTGGCCAATAATGGCACATAAACTCCTCCCACTATTAGCAATAGTCCCTGGCATGGATAACAGACTGCAGGCCATGGCCAAGTTAGCCACTCGATGGTGTAAAATAGAGCGAGCTCTATGTGATTCGGTCATTTTGACTAATGTTGCCAAAAATGGGCATGGGTAGGTACTGAGTGGGTTGAGGACCTGGCCTACTCTGACCCATGCCAGGGACTATTGCTAATAGTGGGAGGAGTTTATGTGCCATTATTGGCCAGTTTGTGCCCACCATAAAGCCCATCAGCCCTGGTTGGGAGCAAAAGCTGGACATAAAACGCTTAATGTAGGTTCACTGACAGGATGATACGGAGGAGGTTGGACATCCTATGTATCCAAGATGGAAGGGCAAGCCAAATATGGAAATAAGGTCCATAAGAAAGCTGGTGATGGACTGCAGAATTCCAGGAAGTCATCAAAAGAAAGGAGAAATGCAGGAAGAAGTGGGAGATAGAAAAGACTGACCAGGCTAGGAAGGACTACTGGTTGGCTAACAAAGAATCTAAGAAAGACGTTGCAATAGCAAAGAATAGGGCATCAAAGACACTGAATCAACTTCTAAAAAGTGACTTAATAAGGGTCCCAAAGAAACTATATCAGGTTGCAAGACAAAGACAGACACCTTTCATACGGAATGCCAGCAACAACCTGCTTAAGAGGGAATCAAAGGCAGATGGAAGGAGTATTTCCAGCAGCTTCTGAATGAAGAAAACCCCAGAGAAGCTGTACTGCTCTAGAAGCAGCCTACAATGAGAGAAAAAGAGGAGCCCACCCTAGAAGAAGTAAGGACAGCACTAAGGAAGATGAAGTCAGGGAAAGCAGCAGGCTCAGATGAGGTCACAGCAGATATGATAAAGATGCTGGGTGAGATAGGGGAGAAATGGCTCCTGAGGGTACTAATAGCAGTGTGGAGAAAAAGGCGTATCCCAGATGACTGGAGAATAAGCATACTCATGCCAGTGTACAAGAACAAAGGGGACATCCACAACTGTGGGCAGTACAGAGGTATCAAACTCCTATCACATTGCATTAAAGTTCTGGAGAGAGTGATTGATAAACAGATATGGCGAGTAGTAGAATGTAAGATGGAAGATGAGCAGTTTGGATTCAGATCAGGATGCAGCACAATTGATCGGATGTTTGCTTTGAGACAGATACTTTAGAAGAAGCCAGATACTTGAGAAGAAGCTAGAGATGAGGAGAGAGTCCAACTGGACATTCCCAAACTTGGAGAAAGCACGTGATAAGGTCCCAAGAAAGCTGTGATCTGGACAGTACTGCGGGGGTTTGAAGTCCCAGAATCATTGACCGAATTAGTACAGGCTATGTACAAGGACCCAATGACTCAAGTATGAACAGTGTTCGGCCTCACAGAGGGGTTCCCAGTGGGAGTGAGTGTACATCAGGGTTCAACTCTGAGCCCACTGCTGTTCATACTGGTGATGGGCTACATTAGCAAACAGGTTGGAGGGGACGGATCAACAAAGCTGCTGTATGCAGATGATGTAGTAGTGCAGGCAGACACTGAGATAGAACTTCAGCAAAGGATAGGAGAATGGAATGCAAATCTGAAGGCACATGGGATGAAACTAAGCACAGATAAGATGATGATAATGGCAGCAAATTTGGAAAATCAGAAGAAGCTGAGAATAGAGATAGAAGTGTAGATAGTGGAACTGGTGTAAACAGCTTCAAGTATCTGGGAGGGGTAGTTGAAGAGAAGGGTAATCTGAATGAAGAGATCAAACCTAGAAACAGAGTGGCTGCAACCAACTGGCATAGAGTATCAGGTGTAGTCTATGACAGAAGAATGCCAAAGACAAAGAAGCTGAAAAGTAAGGTGTACAAGACAGTGGTGCGACCAGTACTACTGTATGGTACAGAAACCTGGGCAGTAAAGGCAGAGCAGTTAAAGAAGGTAGAGGTGATGAAAATGAAATTCCCGAGAAAGGTGGTAGGATGCACAACGTGGGACAGGCAAAGAAATGAGGATATAAGAGCAGAAGCCAAAGTAGCTCCAATTGCATAATAGATCAGATAACATATTATGATGGTTTGAGCATGCGTAGAAAAGCAGAAGACAGTCTGGTGAGGATTTGGGACAGACAGGAAGAAGGTAAGAGGAAGTGAGGATGTCCAGCAAAGAGGTGGATGGATTGTGTGAGAGAAAATCTATGACAGTCAGGCATGAGTGTTGAAGAAGGCAGGAGTGTGGCACTGAATCAAGAGAGTTGGCAACAGTTAACACAATAACCCAACCCCATGTAGAAAAAAAATGGGAAAAAAGGGGGGTGATGATGATGATTGCTTGATTTTAATTGTTCTGCCTGGCACAAACCTATACTGAATTGGAGTATTGTTTTTCAAAATTTGCAATAAATATGCAGTAAATAACACCTTAACTGATGAGAATTTTCAGCCTGTCCATCCCTTGAATAGTGGCTGTTTTTCATTATTGTTGTTCTTTGCTTTTAAATGGCATATGCTTTCAAAATTATTCAAAACATATTCATGAAATTTTCAGGGAGTGTTCCTTACATAATTATCTTTCAAATTTAATTGTACTTTGTCCCTACCCTCAAAGACAAAGGAGCAACAGCATCTTGAAATGTAATAAAAAAAGTTTTAAATGTAATTTTTATGCTTCAATATGTGCAGAGAATAAATGGTTTACATTTTGCACTGAAGTACATACTCCTTTTATTTCTAAAATCATGCCAGCATTATCTATTTTTCGTTTGGTAGCTTCTCTTTATTTTACTCCAAGAGAACTGACGGCTTCATATTTGTTTTTATCTTACTATTTTGTAAAAGTTAACTCCACCCTTACATCAGTGACAAAATCTTTCTACTTTGTCAAGGTATTATGAAAAGGGCCTCTATCACATTATCGAATTGCTATTCAACAAATAATTTATTGAACCTCTGTTTATCAAATGGCATTTCAGTGAAAGACAAACCCCTGGATTCACTATACTTCCGTGCAGGACTAGCTTAGTCCTGCATGGAAGCTGCCGTTTAAGAGCAGGATGACAGCACACCAGGCATATTAATGAAGGTGCACTGCATGAGCTCCTAAATGGACACGGAGCATGTACATGTGCAGGGGGCATGTCTGAGAGCAGAGCTCTTAAAATATACACACCCCTACAAGCAAGTTAGCAATAAGAATGAGCAAGACTACTCATAGCTGTCTGCATACCCCCAGCAACATCCCCCCAATTTTATAAGAGCAATAGTTAAAATATAAAATATAAACAAGCTATTTTTTTTTTTATGAAACAGATAAAATGTAACTGTAGGTGCACGGGTTTGCCCATTGCTTAGCTATACTTATTGCAGCTTAAATGGAAGAAGAGGATAAAAATCAAGATATATGCAAATTAAACAATACTACGATAGTGTAGTGGGCAAAGCGTTCGCCTTATGAGCAGTCATTCCTGGTTTGAGTCTCACTCTAGTATCTTCCATTTTTCATGTCAAATCACTTTATGAAGAGTATTTTTAGTTGCATAACCTACTAAATAACATACATTTGTGAATTGGAGTACTGCATTAAATGCAGATGTGAGGTGTCATTGTCATAATGTTGTAAAATCCACAGATAATCACAAGTGACCCATACAGTATATGTACACATGAATCAGGGATACAAATGGAAGGTACAATGTGTAATGAATGATAAATCCATAGAGTTTCCAAATCCACCATCTTCCCAAGAACCATTTTACATTACTGTCTAAATTAGTGCGGAGGTAAGCGGGAGTAAGGAGTATTAAGCAAGAGAAAGCATATTTAAGCAGTAGTAAGCGGGATTAAGCCCATTTGCATGAGGGTAAGCAATGCACACACAGGTTAAGCAATATTGAAGCTAACTCTGTAAGCATATTTAACTGGAGGTTAGCATTGCTTACCTTTGCGCAAACCCATGCAAACCCGCTTACAATTGCATAAAAGTGCCTTAATCACTCTGTATGCAATAGCCGCTGTTCTGGCCAGAAACAAAATAAACAACCTTTGCAGGTCTTGAACACAGGACCCTGGGCACTATAGTCACAGTAGTTAACCACTAAGCCATCACAACAATACATAAGACTGAGGTATCACCAAACAGATCCTCATCACAGGAAAATCAAACTAACATGTGAAAGGAATCTATATACAGTGTTATGTTATATAACCTACTACATAACATAAATATGTGAACTGCAGTACTGCATTAAGCCCAGATGTGAGGTGTCTTTGTAATAAAGTGTTGAAATCCCCTAATAAACACAAGGACCCCATACAGTTTATGTACACATGAATCATGGATACCAAACACATATATAACATGTAATGAATAATAAATCAATGCCAAACAACAAATACTATGCAAATTAAAAATTAAGCAATGCTAAGCATTGCACAGACAAGCTTAGTATGTGTAAGCAATGTGTAGGCCAGCTAAATCAGTTTGCCCATTGGTATACCCCTTTAAGCAATGCCAACCTTAGGTAAGCAGGTTTGCCCATAGCTTAACATTTTCAAAACCATCCAATCATGGCAAAGTGCAGGAAATTGGCCCTATTTAAACCCAACAGGTGGGAATACATCTCATAACTGGTTGCAGCTTCCTCCTGTAGGCAATATGACTGGCATGGGAGAGGGTGTGCGCTTTCAGATGCAGTGCTGGGGCATCCAGGAGTCCAGAGTCATGACAGGACTCCTTGTCAAAGACCTTGACCAGAGACTGCTGCAGGGCCAGTACCAGGGTTCCCAATATAAGGCAGAAGCCTGGGACCATCTCGCCCATGACCTCACCAGTGCCACTGGCATACCCGGAACAGGTGAGCAGGTCAGGCATCACTATGCCGATCTGAAGTGGCATAAGGGGGATCTCTTGGATCAGTGGATCCAAGAGGCTAGGATGGCAGGGGTTGTCCCAGCTATGTGTAAGTATAACTCCACTACCTGCTTAATAATTGCCAGCTCATGTATATTATGGATAGGCATGGCTAAATATTCCTCTTATGTCCTTCACAGCAGCAAGTGAGTGGGCCGTGAACCAGGAGGCCTATGGATGTCACCTGCAGAGGTTGAAATGTGAGACAGGTTAGTAATACTCTTGCATGTACTGTCATAAGAAATAAGTCTAAAAGCATTAGTAAGTTAATTGCCAGTATAAAACCTGTATTGTTTAAGGCAAGTACTGCATACACCAGGGAATAAGGCAGGAAGAGTCTCATATAGTTTGTATGTAAATAAAAGCATAATAGTCTGACAATAAAGGTCTAACTGCTGGACTGCATGTGTTTACTCTGGTATCATATGGTAATGTAGATTTGCAATCACTTAATAATACTGTTGTATTAAGCACCGTTACCCACACTGTGCAACATAAATAGAATGTGTAGGAATGCCTGTATATGACTGGTCTAATCCCCAGAGGTCATTTAGTACAAATGAGAGAGACATAGACAGAAAACAGTGAAAAGACAGACAACAAAATCTAAATAGCACACACAACTGAGACATGAACTGTTGTATTTTCAGCACACACAGCCATGGTTCGAATCCTGGGGAGTGGTATTAGTCTGCATACAGAATCATACCCCTCAACTGTACAGATATGTCAAGAATGTCAGGTAAAATTGCCCATATCTGCTGCCTGTCACTCTGTTCGCCTAGGAAATCAGTGGGATGATCCCAGACATATAGGAAGAAAACAAGAAATACAACTGATTTTCACACATCTATAAGAACAAACCTGTCACTCTAGCAACTCCCCAAACTATGAGAGTAATAAGCCAAGTATGTCCTTTCTATAACCCCATGTTGTCAAACTGTGACCAGAGAGTGTACAGTAACAGAGTGAGATGTATGTGCGTACAGTAACAGAGTGAGATGTATGTGCATAATACTAATGTGAAATCTGGTACTTTGTGTTGCAACATTCGGGTAGTGTTAACAAACATTGCTCCCACAGGTACGTTGGATACGAAAACTGTGCCGAGAAATAAAAGCTTAATATCCTGTACTGGTACTCTGTACTCTGGTATTGTATGGAATTGTGAGTATTGCAGTTGTTCTGAATAATAAGGTATCACTGATCACTGTCACCCACACTGTGCTACATAATATAACTGTGTAGGAATTCCTGTATATGAGTGTTGTAAGTCACTAAACTTTGAAGAGGGCAATAGTCTACATATGTCCCAGTTCACCTGCATGTGGTCAAGACATGGCCAGAGTCTGTGCAAAAAGAAATGGAAAAGTATGTGCATCAGCCTGGAATCTAGGAGTATGTGTAGAAACAGTTAGTGTTAACAAACAATTCCTCCACAGGTATACCAGGTAAGAGGTGTATACTGCAGGTAAAACCAGTTCATGTATAAAGATGTCGACAGCCATATCACTGTCCAAACTAAGGCAATAGGGTAGTGTAGTAATACTTGTAAGGTACAGATAGCAGCACTTACTAGGAAATTAATGCGAACTACAGGAATATACTAGTTGTTAATTGACATCTTTCTCCCCCCCCATAATATCTCCAACAATACACTAAATACCCACCTCAACTGATACGGGGTGACTCCACTGTTATGTTGGGCCATATGTCCTATTGGTTGATAATTATTTAAATCTGTTTCTTTGCATGTGCTATGTTGAAATACCAGCAAACAACCATATGCTCCGCAAGGATGGCATGCAGGGTCAAGCCAACAATGTAAACCACCAACGACCAGCAAAAAACGATAGTGAACACGCAGTAATGAAGAAATAATGATTATTTATAATTCCTTCAAATCCTGACCGGTTTTGGCTATTCAGCCTTTATCAATGAATATAATAAAGTTTTTTTGAATGAAATGAAGCAGCCTTAACACAATATGGAACAGCCACTATGCCTATAGTTGCCACCTTACCAGCTGGACACTGCATGAGCCACCCATACAAATGACAATTGTTGCCTGCAACATATACCCACAGAGAGGTCAAAGGTTATAACACCACACACAGTTTGCATACATGGGAAAGCTTTATTTGTGTACTATTACAGCTGTATATGCCATGTCATATAGCTGTTTAGACACTGACATACATATAAACAGAGTAATGCAACTGTGAAACAATTATATTAATACAGTTGTCTGGAAAGGTTTACATATGTTGCTGTCCAGGTGGAGGCCTTCAAGTAATACGATAGTAAAGATAGACTGGGCCACAGGATACCAATCAATCAACAGTAAGTAATGCAGCTATATAGTCCAGCAGCCTCTATCTACACTCTGTACACAATCCCTAAGGGGTAAAGACCTCAGCTGACACAATGGGATGTATCTGTTACATAGCAAGGCATAACCAACACCATCACAATCACACTGACAAACAGAACAGTCTGTATGGCAGGAAGCAGTAGGCTTGCATTTACCCAAGGTGAATTGTATGGTAATGTGCATCCAAATACCTTAAGGCAGCTTATCCCTGATACTCCCACATGTTGTAACAGCCTAGGTTAGTTATGGTGCATGCCCCCCAGACTCAATAATACATGGCCATATACCACTGTTACATACAATGGCCTCTGGAGTGCATAATGGCACACATGTATTGTGTAGGTGAAGCCCAGACATATATGGACCCAACCCCACACATATTGTGGGGGAAACAACAGCAGTGGACTGATTGCGAGAATGGCAGCATGACATACTCACAGCCCACTACATAACCACCCCTGACAGCATGTCATATGTACAAAGCCTGGTATGTAGGTGGAGGACAGAGGCTGGAGCACACGCTCATATGTGTAAAACTGTTGCAATACACTAAGCAAGTCACTGGTGTTACAGGATAGTCTGCAACATAGCCTTAGTCAGGAATATGAAGTTAGAAACAGAAATAGGTGTAGCCATGTACTGATAGCACTCAACAGACACACTGCCAGTGATATATCTGACACAAAACCTGTGTGGTGGACAGACAAAGCATAATAGGCACACCTCTGGCCATCAAGTGGATAGGCCCACAGTTGAGAGCTATGCAGGCAGACTGCATTCCAAATAAAACTAGTATGTACACACACACCCTGTAACACCAGTGCTATACAATGCATACAAGAACACTACTCACACTCTGTCTGCAGTTCTGGAATCTCCTACAAATATGTAGCTGGCCTGTGTGTGCAGCTTCTCCTGTAAGAGGTATTGCTAACAGCTGTCTGTAACACTGCTGCCCACACACAGGAACGATGTCCATCATACAGGAAAGGTAAAGGGACCATGTCCACATGATGTAGGGATTTATAGTAGTTGGTTGCCATGACACAGTGGAAACTGGAAGTACTACACAGCATGCTGCATACAGGTAAGTGGAGGACACTGATTGGTGTAGAGGTCATCACCTGATCATGTGCATCACCTACAAACTCCATGCTGCAATCTATGCAAAGCAGCTCATTCCATTTACTGGAGAGAGACATATATATATATATATATATATATATATATATATATATATATATATATATATATATATATATATATATATATATATATATATTATAGAGAGAGAGAGAGAAATAGTGAGTGAGTGCGTGTAAGGCACAAACAAACAAAAACAACATCAAACAAACCATCTAGAAGAGACTTAATTCCCAGAACAGGTATGTGAGATATATATGCATGTAACTGTCCATAGTACTTGGTCCATGATAATGGGATAGATGATTTGGAATGATTTATATGTGCCTTCAGGTGTTGTTGTTGTTGTAATGATGTTCAGGTGAACAACTGCTAAGGACAATAAAGTCCATCCCTGTGGGTAGTGGGCCATACTTGTCAACTGTACAGAGCAGAACTGACTGATAAGATGTAAGCCATCATAGTGTGTGTTGTGTAATGGGAAGTACGTATATTGCTGTGGCCAATAGCTGGTGGTGGAAGTAATGCCATCATGATGGACACGTGGGTTCCCCAGCCCACCTCTTGCAGGCTACTCAGGTTAACATGTATTGTAGCATGCAGGAATGCCATAGGTGTGTAATAGGGTTACCTGCAATCTGGCCCTAAATATACCCGCTAATGTCAGGCTGTGTCCATATTTCTATATCTACATGTATGTCCACAAATATACAGATACCCATGTGTAGACATATATACAACATCATATATATCTACACATATATAGATATATACCTATATACACATGTCTACATATATACAAGCACACACATAAACATATATGTATGTAAATACATGCCCCCTATATTACCTCCACAGTGCCACATGGCATGTGCAAGGAAACAGCACACATAGCAATACACACAGATATCTACATCTGTCAGTGTGTGCAACATGGACGAGTATGTCACATGTAAACCACTTGTTGGGACCACATTGACCTTGTCTGTGAAGTATGGAATGGGAATATGGGGATGTATGGCAGTTATAGATGTGGAGGTGGTCAAGGTTGGTAGATATAGAGGACAGCCTACAGAGGTGGTATGTGACACATGTGGGTAAACACCCTAGATGGTGTGTGTGGTCTGTGACATGGATGCCCCATGGGCCTCAATATGGACAAAATGGGAACAAGCCTCCCACCCAATGCTACTCACAACAGCAGTCCACATCCCAAAGGTGCCTGGCCTGGAAGCTGAGCAGGAGGAGCATATGGGCCCTGTGAATGTGTACTGGGTGCCTCAAGGTGATTTAGCACATCCCCCATGTGTCTGTGGAGCCCGTCATGGAACAGACCCTGGACCTAACCTCAAGGGATAGGAGCATGTCTGTGTGTACCCCCAGGCGGGGGACAACATCCCCTGAGTTGGTTCCACCTGATAGTATTGCTGGACCAGTACATGAGGATGCCCCAGGGTGGTCACACATGTGATGTGGTCTGGTAACATGGGCAGATGAGTTTGAAGAGGTGGCTCTGCTGGCCAATAGTACATATACATGCCACTGTGTCACTGTTATACAACATATGTCGGTAGTAATAGTCTACACAATCCCGGAACATGTCCAACAGCATGCATAGATAACCCCAATAACACAGAATGTCAGATGTGCAGCAAACACATAACAAGCATAGCACAGGCATATATGGAACAACTGTGGCCCTGACAATGGCATGCAGGTTAATAGCCTGTAACAGGCCAGCAATGATAGCATCCTCACAGGGAACATGGCTACAAACACATTGTACAAAGTGTGGTACAGTACAATATCTGCCACTCTGGTAGGTATGCTGTAGCCATACCTATTGAGTTATGTGTACAGTTTGTTGTCGCTGATATGGTGGGGGGGGTGACAGTGATGTGTATTAAGAACTGTGGTAACCTTGCTGCATGACTTGCTCACACCTGTGTCCATCTTTATGTCTTTCAGGCACAATGTCCCATGGAAGGCTGCCAGTGTACACAGCAGCTGAAAATGACATTCTGGTGAATGACATACAGCACTAAGCAGTCTTTTTGGCCAGGCCACTCATGATCAGCAGGAGTGGACCACCCTGTGGAATGACCTAGTCCACAGGGTCAATGATGTTGGATTGCACAACCACAGTTATCAGCAGGACCGGCATCATTTTTCTGACCTGCTTCACAATGCCCGCCAGCATGCTGCTGCAGTCTAGGGGATCACCCTGCCACAGGGGGGCATGCCATCCATCCCCCCTGACACATGTGGAGGAGCTCTTAGCCAGCTTCCTGCCCATCCGCATAGCCACCAACCACCGGACACCTTTGTAGAGGTGGGTGCCACCCACATACCAGCTGAGGTGTGTGCAGGTAAGGCCACAGGGCACATCAGTAGACCACTGTTGGATATACATCCACATCGGTGCAGGGAGATCATGCATATCTGACATGTCATAGATATATTTTGTTGCTGCATAGCAGTGATAAACAGATGTACATATGTGGTAGCATTGTGGGCATGTACTGTTGATGTATTGTAATGCTGCACCCAACTCTGTAGCAATGCCACAGTTGTGGCCACTGACTTTGCATCTTTCACCCTCTTATGTAGGTCCCTCCGGTATACCACCAACGCAGCAGCCTGTAGCTGGTTTATGTAGATGCTTGCCAATACACTGGGCATGTAATGGCGATGGTATATTCCATGCACACATGTAACACACCTACCCAGAATGCATGCTGTACATGTGCATGTACTGTTGCTGTTAAATGCACGACATCACAGTGGTGACCATGATGGGGTATTAGAAGGGTATGTCAGACACCTGCAAAATAACTAACATCCTGTCATTGTGGAATGTGTCCACAGGGAGTAACATAATGGTGGGAGACATGGCCTACAGTAGGGACATGTTTGGAACAACACCCATATACAGTGCAACACCAGTGTATATACCTGTAGGACAATGACAACTGTTGCAGAGTTGCACTATGGTATAAGGCTTTACAGTGGTCCACATTATCAGCTGGGACTAGGCTGTAACATGTGGTGTTCAGTGTAGGGAACACTGCAAAGTGACACATGTGTAGGCCTTACTTGTCATGCATCTGCAAAAAGGTTGAATGGGGGGGGGTCAGCATGACACACCAGTGCACTGCAGCAGGATCCTAAGGAGTCTAAGAATGGCTGTATCTGCACATACAAATATACAATGGAGAATGATTCCAGGAGAAGGCGAAGGCCGAGGTACCAGAATTAAAAAATTCAACAAGCAGCAGTTGGTGTTCTCCATTGTATATTTGTATGCTTGACTTGTGAAGGAGTGGAGGAATTGTGTCTTTTTTTGTATCTGCACATAGTCAGGTTCAGGAACTGTGGCAGACATAATCCTACCCCCACAGCAATAGTGACGGCAGTGTTTGAACACCAAGGGATGTGCACATGATTAGACCTTGCAATCATGCAGATTAGAGGGACATGTGTAGGGTAGACTGAACATACACTGGCAAATGCACATGGCCAGTGCTAATATACTCCTGCTAGGAGTAGTGACTGCTGTAGTACACATAACAATAGGTGCAACAAACCATCATGATAAGGGTGTGTGCACATATGCACACATGGAGTGTATGCATCATGGTCAGCATCCACACACTTAACACATTCTGTAGCCACTGCATGTGAAATTACAGGACATATGTCACATATCGGGCTCATGTGCTGTTGAGATATGTGGTGATGTGGTTCCATGGCAGATCAACGATGGGTGTGTCATATCAATAAGGGTGTGTACACCCCCCCCATAACCATGGTATGCTCTGATGGTTGTCAGTGTAAGAGTAGATTGGTCATACATGGTCCGCTGATGTTGAGAGCTGTAAATCAGACAACAGGCATTCACAAATGACATCTGTCCACATATCATCTGAGGTATGTGTTGCTGAAAAACATAGGGGTTGTGAGCATTAAAGCTGACATAACTGACACAGTACTACACATTCAGCAATGGGTTGTACACCTGTGAGGTGTGGTGCACAGTACATGGCAGTTTGCAGAACAGGTGCACAGCAATACTGTGTACATTGGTGCAGTAGTATCCAGGGGAAGGGGCATCACCTAGTGACACAGCACATGTATTGCAAACATGTATACTGTTGCTTGCATGGATTGACTATATGCTGCACTGCATGCTGTTGTGTACCATATGTTATGCATGTTGACAGATGGGTAATAGGAGGACTGTGTGTACTATTATTGTGCAACCTCACATGTATGTGTGTGTGTGTGCATCCTGGCAGGTAGTTAGTTTGTCTGTAGGGTCACTCTGGTGAAGTGGAGGAAGGTTGATGCATGTAGGATGCATGTGTGCATGTGTGTGTGTGTTTGTGTAGGTGGCCATGTATGCACATGTGTGATTGTGGATTTGTCCATAAAGCAGTACCTCCCTTTGGGATCGTGCAAAACATGGGCATGGACTGCCACATTACACACCAGTAGTACTTGTCATGTACGTAATCACAGGACAGCTGATAGTATAATAAGGTATGTAGCATGGAACAGGCATTGAGAGGGAAGGTAGACACCAGGTATACCCTTAATATCACATTCAGCAGAGAGGTGACCGACAACCCACATGTGCAGCACTACAGATGCATTGGGAAGTACTAGTCAACACCAGGGAGTGTATCCATATATTACAGTTGTCACATGATAGGCTGATTGAGCAACATATCTGACATGTACTGAGCAATACATACACATGACACAACAGTGCATGATATTATGGGGTGAACATAGTAGCTCATACATATAGGGACCATGCTCATGATGTCCGGACATACACAGGATGAACACTGAATGACAGCAGTGAGGCCATCTAAAACTGCTACACACAGGTCAGGCAGTTAATGTAGTAACAGGTCTTGTGCTGTGATCACTTGTCTAGGCATTTAGAGGACTGATATGTTAATGAGTGGTATCAATGTGTGTATGTTACCAAATGTGATGCAGGATGGGGAAAACATGGAAATATATGTGGGACTGTCTATAAAGTCACGGACAGGTAGGTATTACAGTAGTGTTTGTGTGTGTGTGTGTGTGTGTGTGTGTGTGTGTGTGTGTGTGTGTGTGTGTGTGTGTGTGTGTGTGTGTGTGTGTGTGTGTGTGTGTGTGTGTACTGTTAGGCAATGCTGTTTAATGTGCGTTTATTGTTTCCCCCCCACAGGTGGCGAGGTGGGTCAGGGTCCCTCCTGCATGCAATGTTGTTGGTGTTCATACAGACACCGAAGATGATAATAGTACTGTTGAGGCACAGGTGGGGTCATCAGGGGCCAAAACAGTGCCATGATTTGACATCCCTCTTTTAACCACCCCAACCCCGCACACAGTTTCAGTGCCTATACATGCCCCATTACAAGTGGCCATAGTGGAGAGACAGCTGGCGTTTGGTGGCAGTGCACAGGAAAATGTGGTAACCATGCCTACTGTGTCTGGTCACAGCAGGCATAGCTGGATGTCTGGCAGGGCACCACATAGGCAGATTTCCCAGGGTGCTCATGGTAGGGCCACTGGACATCATGCCCCTGGCAGAGGCAACATAACTGGTACCAGCAGGTGCATGTTTCTCGCTGTCATGGTGGTGCAGGCATGCACAGAATGTTACACCAGACATGGCCTGAGGCTGCAGATGGCTTTTCTCATATCTGCAAGTGACAACGCCCGTGAACTGGCTGGTGCCATCTGTGCGTTAACTGAGTTCATGGATAGATGGTCTGGTGAGATGATGGCCCTCATCGACCATGGTCTGTCCGTGCTTGAATGAGTGGTGGGAGTGTGGCAATGGCTGCATGGACATAGGCCAGCAATGCCAACAGCTGGCAGTCCAGGTTTACATGCTAGGACACCAAGAGGCTCCCATAGTGGCAGTTCCAGCCCCGGCAATGTGGAGGGGTGCTGTCCACACCATACCACAGCAGGCAACAAGCATGTGGTCCTGGCCAGTCCCAGGAGGGACCTGGTACCAGCAGACATTTGTCATCATCAGGTGAGAGTAGCATATTGAGGCCTGTACCTGGATGTGCCTATGGAACCCCTGGCAGGCACAGTCCACATCTACATGGCCGGCAGCAGTGAACTGCATACCCAGCCAAGTATCGTCTGCAGCTGTCCATAAAAACCTGTGTAGGGCAGCCACATCGCAGAACTGTGTGCATGTATACCCACACACTATACAAACACACCTAGGGCAACCCCATACCTACATGCACCACATCACCATGCTCAGTTCCTCATACACCCCTCACCCACACACTTAGTGTCAAATGTATGGCCCACCCTCGGCCTCTGGCCAACCAACAATACACCCTGTGCATATGATGATACCTGTGTCACATACCTGTCATCCAT